>NC_092863.1:49553656-49572053 GCF_032062135.1 Pyxicephalus adspersus
CGCGCTCGCTGGTCGCGCGTACTTTCGCGCTTCCAGCGAGCGCGGATTTTATTGATGAATCAGGGGCACTGTCTCATATGAAATTACTGTAGTCATTTATAACATGTACACAGCCATATATGTTTGTATTAAGCAACTTCTTACTGGATGGTAGAACGGTTCTCCGGCAGATCAGGTAGAAAAGGATGTTCTTCAGCTCCAGATACTTCTGGCTTTGCTGTGGGGGACACAGATTCACGGACTCCTGGGGTGAGAAAGGGTGAAGGATTAGAGGCCATGTGGGACACTGGAACAGAAAATAAGACACAGCATCTTCCTCAAAAACTAATTTCACAAACACTGCACCAGACATAAAATGAAAAACTAATAATTTCACACAATAATTGGATTTCCTAGAAGAAGGTTTTCCAGCTAAGAGGATGACCCTACAAGCATCTTCTGGCTTTGATGTAAAAAGAAATACGATTAGGGCAAATAGTATATCTGTTTGCTTACATATATTTTGTACATGCTGTATTTATTATAGATAAAATAAAAGGGCATCAAATCATAATATACACATTGGTTGATATTTGTAACAGTTAAAAACATGTACACATTTCAGAAGCTTTTCAGAATTAAAAAGTGAGAAATGAAAAAGGAGCAATATGTTTCTATGCCAAAGTGTTTTTCTGTAATCCTGGATCAACTGCCATTTTAAGCCTCTTTTCGTTTACCGAGGTAGCTAACATGAAAAAACAGGCTACCCAATTAAGTAGAATAATGTCAAGGATATAATTTTCGAAATATTTATTAGTACATAGTCCATTTTGTGAAAACTCAATTTTTAGAACTTAGATTTTGGTATTTAAAATAAAATGACATTGCAATCAAAATAAATAATTTGAGTTGACTGTATGCTAGGAAAGAATGGTTAAGGAAAAGCTATTGAAATCGAAAATACAGGGTGAATCAAAAGTAGGTGGACAGCAGTTTGAGCACATGCGTTTATAACATTTTCAGTGCTTTTATATTATATATTATATACAATAGAATTAAATTGTAAATGTAATAATTGTTTATCAAAAATTGCATTAGTCAATATAATTGTATATGTAATCTCAAAATAAATCTTATTTACTGTCCACCTACTTTTGGTTCACCCTGTATATACACAGATAGGTCAATATATGCAAACAACATACAGCATATCATATCTAAAATGCTGGGCTCCTGCAACAAGTGGAACAGGCAGCAGATGCAGGCCATGAATAGATCAACTGGAACTCAATTTTTTTTTACTTATATGCTTATATGCCCTCCACGCAATTTGTAGGTGCCATGCTTTATTGTAGCAAAGACAATACAATTTTTAAACCAAACTACTCTTTCCCACTGCACCTCCGTAAAGCCAAAAGCAGAACGACATATCAGATGTCCCCTTTCATTTTTTTTTTTTTGTAACTTAGCTCAGATTTTTTTATTTTTAGCATACAGCTTTTATATACCCTGCAAGAGTACTGCAAAACACATACCATTTGCTTGGAAGCTACTTTTAAATATTACCATTTTTAACAATGTTATTATATATATATATATATATATATATATATATATATATATATATATACCGGTATATAAATTAACCTCACCTTTTACCATGGTATTACATTGTTGCACATTATTGAAATACACTGCTGCTGTCTATTTTTACAAAATGTAAACATTATTCTAACACTCTTGTATATATATGTTTGCTTAACTTAGATTATACTAATTGCTTGTGTAACATTTCGCTGGCACACTGCTACCCCTGAGGAAGCCTAATAGGGCGAAACGCTTGGGGTTCAACGGTCTACAGGAAAAAATACTTACCTACAAGACTAATATATGGCTGCGTGTATTTAATGCTAGATGACTACTGTATAGTGCCCCTTTTGGCCTAAACTGTAAGCAATTTTTCTCTTGTAAACCACATTTGTCACACAAACTGTCTAATATTGTGGTTTACTTAATGAAATTGTTTTGTATTGTTATATGAGAATCATCATTTAATACAATGCTTCACTTTGCTAAAAACCCTTTTCTTCTCCGTTTTTCAGTTTATTTTTTTATATATGTCAACTTTATGCATAGAGAAAGTGGGATACCTATTAGCACAAGTATAAAGGCCAATAGCATATCCCACCCATGCCTACAAGTTACATAGCCCATGAGGGGGAGCAGCTTGTATCCAATAAAGGGTTTTTTTATTTAAAAATAAAAAGGTACATTTGGGGACTGAGCTATTTTTGTTGTCTGTCGCTGACCAATGTAGAGGTAAAAAAATGAAACAATCTGGTACGAAAGACTTATTGGTGGGGCTATTAAGTGTACCCCTAAGGCACCTTGAATGGCTTTTTTCCTTGTGTACATGCATGTCTGTTGTTACTGACTAGAAATCTGTTATTGGAGAACTTTATCATGGCAAGCAATATATTTATTTAGGAATCACTTACCATAGAGTTGCCATATCCTAACTTTGTCATCATAAGGCAGATTATACTTCAAAGGGTCGCCCACGGGTCCTTGATAATAAGGTCTCATTATTGAATCCATATCAGAAATATGAGTAAGACCAATTGCATGGCCAAATTCATGCACTGCTACAGCAAACAGGTCCATGCCATTGACATCTGGAAAAAGAGATAAAACATTCTGTGTAAGCAAGGAATTAACTATTCTGAGTGAATCTACACATTTAATGTCCATGAATTATTTTGAATATGTTAAATTGCATCTAATAACAACCAAAAATTTATGGTTGTTACCTGGAGTGAAAACTGCATGTTTATATATACAGAAATTTAAATAATATATATAATTTATTACAAATCCCAACCTTTCCTTTAAAAGCTGCAGTCTTGCATCCTGATTTTTCATAAAAGTCATTGAGGACACTATCTACATACTAGGAAAAATAGGGAGGCTAGGAAGGCGAGGGTCAAGGTCACACTAAACTTACTCAAGGTCTTCATAAATTTGGCTGGTTGTATCTCTGTTATTACTAATGCTTTGCACTGAAAGTAACCTCTGCTTAAGCATTTTACATGTATATGCCGTTTCTGAGAAGTTAGGTTAAGGATTAAATCGCTGTTAAAGGTCTGTATTTGGCACACATTTTCTGCCACACTAGTACTAAAAATCATTATTATGCAATAAAATTACTTGCCAATTGCAAATATGCCTTTTGTTGAATCTGAACTTTTGAGCTGCCCACCACTGGTATCTCTTCTTAAGTACACGGCAGTCCATTTGGACACCAGTAATAGATGTTAGAATGGGGAGAATATGTGCTGGGAGCCTGAGAGCTGGCTGATTTTTCACGTATAATGATGTCCACATAGACAACATATGCATGTTTAACAGATATCTTCAGGTCAACTGTTGTGAACCCCGAAAACTAATGGACAAAATTGTAAAAAGCATGTAGTTTTTCAATATTTAAAACATTTTTCCAAAAGTCCTCCTGACCCCACCCACAGCAATTTTGGAGACAATACTTTGTTTAAGAATTTTGCAAGTATTCAAAAAAGTTGGCCAGCTTTGCAGTTAGCTTTAAATCAGTTCATCAGTTGTACATTCTCTAATTTTTCCCCAGTTTTTCTCATCACTGCTAGACAGGTTTTTAGCTACTCACAATAAATACGTATAACTGTACAAACATAATTCTTTAATATTTTGTGTAAAGCTAGCAATAGTCTGAAATCCATGAATACTTTATGTCATAAAACAACATATTGTATCCAGTACATTGGAAGGATAACAACTAAAACTAATGTTAAACATAACAAGCAATATCTGAGTTCACAGTCTTTGAATACAACCATGTGTAAAAGTTATTACACCCTATCAAAATAGTTGACTGTTTGCTATATTTGAATGGATTTGTAATGGTGATGTAATTAACTAACACAGAAGGGAAATGTTGTCATGTTGTGTACACCCTTGGCTTTGAATATTTTCAAACCCTTTTGCAAACCCAACCATCAGCCTTTTGACATTGATTTACTGAAATTTTATGACCAGTACTTTAAATTGACTTTCAGGTGGAAGATATTTATGGGTTTTCTTTCATAAATTGCCTGCTTCAAACCAATAGACAACATTTGTGATATGATTCAAATCAGGACTTTAACTAGACCAGTCTAACCCTCCATTTCTTTATTGGAGCCATTAAACTTTGGGACAAATGGCTATGCCAACACACCAAAATAACAAACATTCAGCTCTTGGGTTGCATTTCTTGGGCTGGCCAGTCTTGGATAAATTAGCAATTATTTGAAATTTATGCTGCTCATAAAACATTTGTTTTTTTCACAGTGGAATGATTAGAGTTAAAATAATTCAATAATAATTTTAAATTCTTCGTCAGACTCATAGGCATCTACACCTTTCTTTTGAGGGTCTTGAAAAGCTTTTGATCTTGGCATAACTACACCACACATATCAATAGCAAACAGAATACCAGACCCTTGATAACTAAGGTTTAAAAGAGAAATATTTCACCAGTATACTCCCTAATAATGTTCTTATTATTGGCACCTAATTTGGAAGACCTGAATCTGATTTCATGGATTTGTAGTGGTAGTAAATGAAGGAGTGTACTAATCCTCATTTGTGTTAATTTGGAGATTGAGAATTAATTTACAATGACAATTTTATGTTTCATTTATTCAGGTATATCACTTTTTTTCTGTAGGCCCTGTTTAAATGAAAATGTAATATTTGCTTGTTTACATATGCTAAAAACCGAGCATTTTTCATTAGATGTACTAATAATAAAACAAAATAAAGTTTCTCTATTAAGTAACTTTGTTCCTGATGGGTACAATGGACCTGCAGCAGAAAACTCTGTACTTAATTGTATATTTTCTTACCCTGACGTACCTGATGATCGGAATGTCCAGGACTCTTCATCATCAAAATGGGTATCACCAGAAGTGTGATAATCACCAGGGAAAAAAGCATGTGCCACTGTACCACCTGGTCCATCAAATGGGTAACCATCATTGTGATCTGCCCTGGAGAAGTCAATTTGAATATCCGCATTGTTCCCAGCCACTTCATGGAAGTTCAATGGAGTGATGTCACTCCATACCTTCAGAGCATAGTACATAAGAGCCCTCACAGTATCATGACCCAACGATGACTCTTTAGGAAATGTTCTAACCCTATGGAATAATAAGTACACAGTTAAACTCACTTTAATAGTTTCCTTTTAAATATACACTCACATATCTAAATATAGTCAAATGTACAAAGTCTGCAGGAGTGGGACCCTCAAGTGAATTTTCCTTGGTAAACTGTGAGTAGGATATAATAATTACACAAATAGCTAAATTCTTGAGGTTGCCAAGGACAAACCATAAAACTGATATGGTGGCTCCCATTTTTGTGGTAGTGAGAAAAATAAATGTAATGTAAACCCAGTAGGGGTGAGGGATAAGAAGGGATAAGCAGAATGAGAAGACAAAAAGGTGTGCTGCAGTACAAAGCATATGCTAATGGAAAGAGTAAACAGGATAATAAAAAGATAAGCTAATAGGCAATCTGTTTTTTTCTCTGGGTGGTGGGAGACCCTTCAGTAAAAGTGAAACTGCAGCAGAAAAAGGTCAAGTTCCTTACCCTGCCAGACAGTTGTGTTAATTTCAGAACTAGATGGGACTAAATACAGATCCTTTGCCAGGTAAAACAGCTCTTCGATGTGTTTATTTCATCTGTGAATTAAGCTGTATGTCTGCAGCTTAGCTCCAGTTAAGCTGCACTTAAAATTGATTTTATGTGGAAACTTAAAAGCTTAAATTGCATATTACTACTTTTATAAATATAACATTATAAACAGTAATTATTAACCACAGCTGTAGATAATGTATGCCCCAAATGAATAACAATATGCTATATAGGTATCCAAAGGTCAAGCTGAACATAATTTGATTGCTGTAATATGTATAATGCATATTACGATTACAACCGGAAAGTATAAAATGTACACAACATGAAATCCATTAAAAGGATTAAAATTGCAAACTGGCAATAACATGTACAGTAAATAACATGCTTACAGATAGTAGTGGATTTTTTTCACCTCCATAAATTATTTTTATGTGTACTATGTCATCCACTAAAAAAAAATGTTGGATTTGAAAACAGATTTATCATCGGCATTCTGCCTGCTATAATATTTGAAATGGATTAGCTCCTTGGACCTTCTATCATCACTATGATCCTGGAATTGCTAATGCCATTATGAAGGTTTTCTTAAACCATTATAACATTTTCCCTATTAAACGTATGCCAATATTTTTAACATGCATTAGGACAGCAGAAATACCAAAGCAGCACTTAATTTTCTGGCTATGAATATACATTTGTTATTCAGATGTATCAAATAATGTATTCGATCATTTGGCAATTGATGTCTGATATAAAAACATTTTTTTTTAATTTCCCATGTTATGATATACCATGAATACTATGTACTATGTAAGTAGTTTTAAACAGAATCTGTTTGTTTTAAAGCATATGAATTGTAAACTTCAAGGCAACAAATATATTTAAAAGAACATTCAAGTTAAAGTATATGGTGAACATATTTGTGAAACTGTGCTAAGGCTATAGATATTTTATGGTTGCATAACAAATTAGGTAAGTAAATGAGATTTACTATAAGTCCTAACTAATCTCTGTAGCTGCAGCCACTGTGGAGCAATTTACGTTAACAGCAGAAGCACTGAAGTTGTTCTTCAGTAATATTCAGAAGTAATTCTTGTAGACAACTTTACTCACTTTCCTTCAACCATCCAAGAAAATGTAATCTGGGAGGGGGTAGAGAAAAGCTAGTGGCTAAGAGAAGGACTTCACTACTTCCCCTTTAAACCGGAAGATGAGTTACTCCCCAGTACCTGCAGCTATAAAGAACAGTTTGATTTAAAACCTCAATGACTGCTTGGTAAAATGATGCAAATCCTCAGAAGTCCATGGTCACAGGTGCATTTTAGTGCTGATACAATATTTGAGAGATGTTTTGTTAAGTAAGCTTACAATATCTCTCAACCATAGAAAACACTCACACACATGATCAACCTGTCCAGATGTCCTTTAAAATATAGTAAAAGCAAAAATTTGGAAATTAAAACAACAATGTTTATGGGTTGTTGATTCTCCAAAATTGATTTTTGAGTTATTGAATTAGGTCAGTTGAGTTCTATCTGAAATCTTGGTTAGGTGACAAAAGCCCCACAACAAAATAGTTAAAAATATCTTCACGTTTTATTGTTTGTAAAAATCTGCGGCTTCAGTATGAGAAGTCATACAGCCCTAGCAACAAATTCAAGGACACTGAAAATCACCTCAGAGTTTCACATTCTATATGAAAGCGATAGGCCTGAGGCCTGCTTTTATGTGGCAAAGGAGTCCTTGGTGATTACTAATATCCCTATAATTTAAAGTAGGGTTTGCACTATGCATTATAAATATTTAATATTGCTTCAATCAGTTCTATTTATTTACGGAGAAATGTATGATGTGGATGCATTAACCCACAAGTAATAGGCATTTATATGTGGGGTAAATGATTTCCATTTATTTATTTGATGCTGATAAAAGCATTTGAGCTTATATATTGTGGAATTGTGTAGCACAAGTAAGGAATATATTATAAATGTGACCTAAGGACAATATATTTTTATGTGGCCTAGTACAGAACTTCAAGATGACTTTTATGGCTATGTATGTTTTTTACTCTGTTCTTTCAAAAAGGCTTCCTATAGTGAAGAAGCTTTTTGACTTGGCAGCAATATTTGAATGCTTGCCTGTCAATGCAGTACTGACATTTTCCTATAGAGGGCACCCATATCACATGAATGTTCATAGAAGCCTAATCTGCACTCACTTTTGAGTCAAGTCTTTTCTGCCAAGTACTTTTTTTTTAAATTAATATTAGTATGAACACATCAATATAAAATACTTAAATTAAGTGTGATAGCTACCTTAATGGTAAATCAAGTATCTATAATAAAAAAAATACCCTACCTACCCTTCTGCTTCTGAAAATGCTAGCTTCCATGCTGTCATACTAATGCAGTGGATTTACCACTCCATTTACACACTGCTCCAGAACAAGCACACATATCACATTTTCCTCACACCACTGGTTGCATGCTTGCTCTATGTAAAGCAATGACACTGAAATACAGCCAGGCATCTAGCAATTTCAATTGTCCCTGAAGTCTGTTAACTGCAGAAATATAAAAACTCATGTATTTAACAGCGTAAAGAATAATCTTCCCCTAATTACAAAACACTTTTGGCTTAAATGCAGTAAATGTCACAATTAAATGTACAACCAGGTACGCCTTAAGGAGTCTAATTAAATCCCCATTATTTTAGGCTACTGTCTTATTTAATAGGAATATCATTTTGGCCAGTAAAAAAAATCTATTGAAACTGTAATTAGGTTTGGTACGAAAAGTAAAGTTGTGCAGATGACTTAAAAAGAATCCGTCAACTACAAAAAGAGTGTTTGGACATGCTGTAGTTCACTAATTAGATGAGCAACAATTTTTCCCACATTTTTTAGCATCAGGATTAACATTACAGTGTGAAAATAATATTTGCTCTGGGTGCTGGGATTCTGGCTTTGCAGCGTCCAAGCACTGAGCAAGGTGGACAAGTCTGCTGCTATACTTTCTATGCAGCTGACTGGTTGTCTCTGGGTGACTGTCAGGGATGTAAAATAAAATTTGATTTTTTTTACTGATTACTTGTCAGTGGTTGGCTTTCTGCCAGGGTTTGAGGCACAGGAGCTTGGTCAGGTTAGTTTAAGAATTTTATTATTGCTCCAATTATTCTTGAAAACGAAAAAAAAAAAATTATATATATATATATTGGAGCAGTTTCAGCTATTCACATTTCCAGGATTTCAATATATATCTGACAGTTTTACAAAACTAGTGTTAATACAAGGTACACATCTTGTACACTAAAAAAACACTACTATATTGAGTCTTGACAATTATAGGCCTACACCATTACCTATTGGTATATATATATATATATATATATATATATATATATATAGCACATATATTGTTTTAAGAGTATTAATCTTTTGTTCACTTATATATATGTTTTTTTCTGCTAAGCATGTGATCTGCATGTATAAGCTGTAGTTAGGTAAAATGTCGGAAAACAATTACATGACTACTGTACCAAGCTGTTGTAGGAGATACTGTCAGATGCATCTGCACGCATCTGATTTTCCACATCAGATTTTCTTCTGCAGAGTCAAGAGAAATCCTAAGCTACCAAAAAGAATTCAGTGCTATTGGAAAAAGTTATGAATCATTATATCCTTCATGTCACCCAGTTGTCCTCTGGTGACTTCTCTGGCTCCCTTGTCTGTATACTGGGTGATTGACAGTCTTTACCAGAAGCAGATGTGTGCACTTTTAACATGAATAGTCATTTCATGTTCACTCACTGATCAGGGTTATTGCCAAGAATGTTGTTCTTCAGGGGAGACATGGGACAGTCCTGGCAGGTCTAAAGATTTTTTGTATCTTCCCAGAAAGGTTAAAATCCTGGAAATAAAATGAATAAATTGTCCACTCAGACCCTTTCTTTTCTATTCAATTTATCCATGGGCTCAGCTTTTGCTTTCATATGTCACATCTGTCACATTGTGCTGTATTTGAAGTCGCCAAAGACAAGTGGGTACAATTGTATTAAACATTAGTAAGAACAAAAGGATGTCCTGGAGTCTAAGTGATCATATTGTTTCTTCTTTGCAAGTAACAATGATATATATATATATATATATATATATATATATATATATATATATATATTTATATATATGTATGCGTATATGTATGTGTGTGTATGCCCCTCCAGAAATGTCATTTTCCCTGATGATCATTCCATATTATTTCCTGATTTGTATAAAGAATTGTGGTGGACAAAGAGGTAGTGGTGGCCTGGGAGCTACTGACAGTGGTGTTGAACCAATGCTGGAGTTGTAATGAGGCAGAGGGCTAAGTGTGAGGTGCAGCCATTCCCTTTTGTTGTTACTTAGGATTAAAAAAATAGAATAGTTATATAGAAGTTTAAAAAAAAAACAAAAAAACACATACTCAAAGAATGCTAGGGCTGAAATCTAGGACCAAACACATACAAAGATATTCCATTAATATTAGGGTTGTAGCAGTATACCGGTTTTACGGTATAATGCATATTCACATTGGCATTATTGGTAATGTGTACATTGACTATATTTTGTAACCCTGGCTGCCTGTGGCTGCCTGTAAGGTTAGCCAGGAAGTTTAAATTGTGACTGAAAGGAAATGGCATGGTGGCTTAAATGGCTAGTACTTCACCTTGGGGGCGGGGAGGGGGGTTCCCGCTGAGAATAATTACAAGTTGGACAGCTACACTGCCACACAGGACAGGTAATGGTGTAGGCTTATAATTGTCAAGACTCAAGACTCAATATAATAAACTTCAAAAAACCCTCTGTTTTCATAATTCCCTAAGACTAAACTCAGATGGGCAGTTTATTTTTCAGCAAATGCTTGTCAAAAATGCTGTTGGATAGAAAAATAGCCACCTGGGAGCAGTTAACCTATGTATGGGAAATGTAACTATTAATAATTATAATACTTGTGACATACCATGTACAGTGATACTATAAAACTAATTTATTTTTTACTTTGTTATCATAGCAAAAAAAATCTCATACTATTACAATTCTACAGTTCATACCATTCAGACCATAATGACATAATGACTGGAAACTGGAAATTACAATCTTAGGACCTGTACAGACGTCAGGTGAATGTCGCTGGAAACTATCCATTCTAGTGACAGATGAATGAGCAAGGGCTATACACGAATGAATGGTCTGTTCTATGAAGAGGGGAGGGTGAACAACTGGCACAATGCTGGTACCTCCATAGCATTTCATGACAGAATGATTTTGGAGGTAAGAACAACTGTTCATCTCAGGCAACAATCATCTGATGTGTGTATGAAGCTTGAGTGGATCACTCAAAGGAGAAGAATACTCATTGATTAAGATGAATTGCAAGAGTACAGACTTCAATTTAATGCCCATGGCACATAACAGACCAGAAGAGAATTTTGTTACTGGAGTGATGGGCCAATGTTGCTCATTGCCAACAGAAAGGAAAGGGGTCGAGGGTATATAAGTAAAGAAAATTAGCAAAGCGTGGAGAGTGGAATAGGTGGGATTAGATTGACAGGAGTTGAGTTCTGTGACGTGGATAGGGTTATGTAAAGTGAAAGATGTGGATATATTTTTTAACTGAAGGGATGTAAACAGCATAAAAACAGTGTTATATGATAAAAAGACATCAACAAGGAAATAGTTTGCTGAATAATACATAGGTCTCTTAAGTATAGGACAAAGTCATGAACAGTCAGTAAGGTGGGGCGAGGAGAGGGAAGCAAGGGACAGATGTTTAATACATGGATGGAGTGGTGGAACAAAGTAAAGACAAGTAGGTAGAGATATCAGCAGCAAAGTATATTGCAAGGGAAATAGAACAGAAGTTACAACAAGGTGACAGGAAGAAGGTTGGAGAGAAGGTACAAAACAAAGAGAGCGCTGTGTGGGTAATTGGGCGGATGGGGGTAGGGAGGCAAAGCACAAGTGAAAATATTGGGATGGAGGTCAAAGAGAAATTACCGCACAAACAAGTCTTTTAGGGGTCTAAATGTAATCAGCCAACAATGCAGCAGATGCTTACAGAGAGAAGAAGCAATGGGTTTATCTGATGGTACCCTGTCATAGTTTGCCAAAGTCTGAAAGTGATTAGAGTTGATGCATGCGTATTTTGGCAATATTCAGATTTGTGAGTTACAAACAAAAAAGCAGTTAAACCTATACTATTTTTTGGGAGTGATAATAAATATAAATCCTTTATTTGCAGCATTTTGTAGAAGGATCTATCAGCCAACCTGTGCATGAATTCTCTTTGGAAGTTGCTCCAAGGGTTAAAAGCAAAAGTAATTTATGCAGTATCTGCTCTGCAATTTTGTGATCTTACTATACATATCACAATTATCACAACTGGCATGATGCAAATGGAAAACCCTACTGACATCACTGGCAAGAGTGTGATATTAATATTATTCCCTTTTTGTTTTATTGTTAGAATTGTCCCTTAGTAATATATTTTCTTGCTTTATGATATTCCCAGTTCCTGTCTTAGTCACAGCCTGAGTCTTGACTCGAATTTGTATGTTTATTTGATAGATATGTATATGTATAAAGAATGCATTCAAGTATTCTGCCTATATATCATACAAATACCAAGAAAATTGTGTATTTTTATCATCAAACTTTAATTTGAGGGATTTTATGTAAAATGCAACAAATCTATAAGATGCAACCTCATCTGTTAGATGAAATGACTGCATTACATGCACAGGAATCCGATTGCTATGGTGTTATTTCTGTTTTTAGCAAGACAAGACAAGTTTTATTACCTATCTTCAGGGATTTGCAGTGAGTTTTGATGTTATATTGGTTAATGGTAAGGATGAGCAAATGAGATAAGTATTTGTAACCACAGTGCTCAAAAAGTGTAGACGTTTGTTACATAGCCTCAACCTCTGGATGACCTAAACATTCTGATATTAACTTTTGTAATCAAGCAGACATTTTTGTTATATTTTGTATATAATTCTAAAAGTTTATACTGTTACAATTATTGTTAAATTAAAAAATCCTGCTTACCACTCAAGGCTGTTGCCAATAGGTGCCCTGGAGTTGTAACAGCTAGGCTTTTTAGGGGGTTTGCAGGCATTTGTTTGCTGTTGGAAGTGGTGCAATGTTTAAGGTCTATACTGAATAATTTGACTCTTAACTGCTCTTGAATTCAACAAGTAGTGTCTACAAAAACATCTACTGGAAGCAAACACCTGCAAAAATTAGAAACTAAACAACACTTTAAATTTTAACCATTTTTAGGGGGTGGCTAAATGCAATTACCTGCAGTGGTACTGCTTAAAAAACACTAGCCTGAAACCTACATTTCTTGTGAGATATAAAATCATCAAAAACATTTTTTAGTTTTGGATACATCAGTTCAAAACTCCTGTAAGGTGTTACAACAGTAAAAGGCCTAGTTGGAGAGATTTCTTTACTTCCTGTTTGATATAAAGGCTGCCTCATCGGGAGAGAAAATAAAGAAAACTCTTAACAGTACCAAAGACAGAAGAAAAATTCTTATTTATTTTACAAAATAGGATGTATGTTTACCAGTCCTTTGAAGGCTTTATTTTATGTTGGTTTCAAACTGCCTAATCTGATATAAATGAGAATCATGGTTTACCTCCAGGATAAATTCCTCTTGTTCCACTTGGTCACCATCTGGATGTTCCGCTTCCTCCTTGTGGCCTCTGTTTGGGACAGGTCAGGCAAAGAACAACGAGGGGTTTTCATTAGTTCCAAGGTGGCCTCATCTGTGTAGTAGGGAACAAAGCTTTCTCTCAGTATTTAATCCTCTTTCATGATTTCTGATGTAAGAGCATTTATTATAGAGCATTCAATCTAAAAGGACATGCAGGAACTTTCTTTTCTATTTGGTTTGTTCTGAATGAATTTACATTTACAGAGATTAAAAGGAATTGTGGGTGAGAGCAAGTGAAGGAATACTAAAGATCTGAACTTTGAAGTAGTGAACAAAAGTTAGGAGCTTAATTATATTTTACAAACACAAAAGCATTTTAAAAATAAACTATAGTACTAGTCATACATAGTACAGACATTGGCTTCACAACACTGACAAATCTTATCTCTTGGTATTGAACAATATAACCACTGGACAGCAATCATCATTTCAACTGAAATACATTGATTTCAATGTGTTGCAGAAGAATTACCTGACAACGTAAATTTAATTGGTAAGTAGCAAGAAAATACAATTGCCAAGCTGACAAAGATTACTTTAATGGAAAGAAAAACAGTGGGAGGAATTGCAGAAGAGGCTCCTGGTGCCAGCTTACTAAGGTAAAACAACAACAATCAAGACACTTTTCCAATTTTGCTTTGTTTTTCTGATGAACACCCCTTCATGGTATTGGATAGCACCCAGATTTGTCATGTCTATCTCTACCCTTAGCCCAATAATACAAACAATTTCAACATGTCAGAGTCATATGTTCCAGGTTCCATGTCTGTGTAAATAAAGTACAGACAACCTTATTTCCTAATGTACATGTATTAAACAGAAAAATCAATATTGTGTCTGTTATAGTAGTAGACAACTCAAAGGGCAGCACAGTTCGTTCAAAGGTTTGAATCTCGGCAAGGACTCTATGTCTTTTTTGTTTTTTGTATGTTCCCCTATGTTTGCATGGGTTTCCCAAGGGCACTCCAGTTTCCTCCCAAATACCAAAAACATGCAGTAAAGTTAATTGACTTCCACTGAAAATAGGCTTTAGACTGTGTTAATGAAGAATAACCAAAGTAGGGACATTAGATTGTGAGCCCTTTGGAGGGACAGTTAGCGACATGACTATAGATTTTGTAAAGGGCTGCATATTATGCTGGCACTATACAGTATATACAAGTTCCCTGTTTTATAAATAGAGCTCAAAAAGTGTTATCAAAATGTATTAAGAATGAGGAATCACTATATCCCACAGTAGTGAGCTTCTATAGGAATTTATTGAACATTTTTAGGCCAATCAGGTACAAATCTATACATGTTTGTTTACTTTGACTATTCAGATTTTCTCTGGGTCTAAAGTTACTCTTTCCCTTCAGCATGTAAACCAGTGATGACAGCAGCAGCCACCAGTTGCAAATAATTGGCATAAAATAATTCACTGGTCCTTCTTGCTGTTTGTGGTTGACTCATACTAAGCCAAGAATTACATTATCAGACTACTGTCAGTCAGTCAACACTCTTGAAAATGGTTCATTAACAGTAACACATGACAGCTGTGCGTAACATAACATTTCCTAAATGTAATTTCCTACCGCAGGTGATACACAAATAAAACAAAAGATACCTAAAGTTTTAGACAAACTCTAATAGGAAAACAGTAGGAGAAAATGCAGAAACAAGGGCCAGGGGAAAAGCCTGTACTACAATAATCCTCACTCATCACCTTCATTGCAGCACTGGTGCTTTTTTTCCTACCATGGATTAATTTGCTAAATTACTCAAAGCTAAATGTCTGTCTAAAAAGTCTCAGATGGAATGTCATTCTTTGACTCTTGGGCTACTTACTAGTTCCAAGGCAGAGAAACTAAACATGTTCAGTTTCAGATTGCATAAAGAAATTTCTAATGTCATGCTAATGACTTGACTGTCAACAAATAGTAAAATCTCTTACTAGTACATTTAATTACATTAATACATTTACCATTACATTATTACATATATGTTAGTACATGTAATCATCTGTGTATCCCTAGCCTACTATGAAAATAGTTGCACTCAGTTCATGCTTCTGAGATGAGAGATTTAAAAAATAAACTACTGCAGGTTATTTATTACATTCATTGTGCACATACCTATAGCACCATTAAAAACTTCCTATCACAGATAAATCTTATTTAAGTATCAAAGGCAAAACCGTGACATTTTTACCCAGTGTTGGACCTTGGTGCTACCTCCTGCTCCATCACATTTCTAAAGGGCCAGTATGATGGGCTTCCCCTTGTGCCAATGGATCAGATAGCAAAAATATATGGGAAACTAAAGCTTTTCGCCAAGTGCTCTGTCTAAGTAAAAGGCTTTGTCAACTGCTGTGAATGCACCTCTGGGCACTTTATACTCGCAGCAGTTCTTTTTTGTTATACACCCACACAATGGTGTTTTCAACAGTGTGTATGAAATTTAGAATACTAAATGTATATTGTTTTGTAATCAGCAATAATCAGCAATACAAGACTCAATTGTATATCTTCCATATTTACACATTGGATATTGTTTTCGGCAGTTTGGTGTGTTTTTCCTAATTGGTTGTAGCTGGAAACATAATTCTCACGTTTAAGACAAATCATAGGGCAAATGACTATTATACAGATACAATGTACATTCATTTAAGGTGTATTGTTGTCTAAACGTTAATTTATTTCCTTATTAAGTTTGAATTTATTAGCTTAGCCAACTGTGAACACACTGAGAGCCTATTGTATAGTGCTCACCATAAAGATAAACAGTAGGGAGGAATATTATACTTAATGTAATATTCTGTGTATACTCATATATTGAATTTATATAAAAATGGAAATGGAAGTCAGACAGCTGCTATGTTCTCCTGCAAACATCAAAGGGAAACAACTACACAATTGTAAACGTGTAATTAATAATTAAGAGGGTTTCAGTCTTGAGGGAATTGTGCAAAGAGGGAATTTTTCAGAACAGCTGTTGCCTAATCCTTCTACAAAGTACTTAAGAAAAGAAAATATGTTTTGAGTTATTTACAGTGCTGGGATTAAAATTAGTTGTGTCCATTCATCCTAATTACAAAAAAGGATTATACCAGTAGTTAATTGCAAATTTGCATTGCATTGGTTTGTGGCCCAAGGCATCTGTGTGCCCCCTTCCTCATTTCTGACCATATGTAGCTTTTGTTTCCCAGTGTGTTACCGGTATCCTGTTGGGTAAGAGGTTTTTCTGCTTGGTAAAACAACAAATGCCACTGATCAATCAAAAAAGGGAAAATAAAATGGAAACCAAAGAAAATATATTTTTTTAATATTTTAGTCTTCTGACAATCCATAATATATCTATAATATATATATACACACACAAAAAATATGATTATATATAAAAGTACAAGTGTAATACTATATATGGTTGTAGTACATTCCAATGTGTGATCCGACTCACCAAGGATCCCCGTGGGTTTCAGCCCTCCAAACTCCTGCATTGCTTTGATTGCTTTGGACAATTCTTCTTGTGTCTGTAACTGTCCTGTAACTGGATCAGGCAGTGGCAGATAGCCAAATCTTGTCAACCAGTCCTGTATTAGAAACAAGGCAAGATACATAAACATAAAGTACAATAAAAAGTAATTTACAATTTCACTTTGTCTGAAGAAAACAACCAATAGAATTTATCATTTGCAAGTCTGACTTAAATTTGTAGATGGGGGTTACTGTATTTTAAGTTCTTTCTTCTTAAATTATTAAATAAACGTAGATTGAAAAAAAAGGCATTAAATGGTTGCAGGGAAGATTTTATGCATTTATAATGACGAAATGAAGTATCACAATACTTTTGCCACTCATTGCAAATGAATCTGAATTTTTTATATGGTTAAATTAGGCAAATTTACAAAACTGGAATATTTAAAACAGAAGTAAAAAAAATTGATTAATAATTCGAGAGGGTAAGGAGATGGGGAAAAAAATAAAAAATAGCTTGAAAAAGAAAAGGTCATGTTCATAGTGAAAAAAAATTATTTATGGTAGAATAATTTTGCATACCAATATTATGAGTAAAGAGTGAACACCTAAAGGTATTTGGGAATTATGGTAATTTAGCATAGCAGAACATCAGGTGGGGTCTACGACAGTTACAAGCATCACCCCAACATAACGGGGGGGATGATATCAAGGACACATCACACAGCTGTATGGGTAATAACTAAATCTTGTATAGTGTTACAGATGGTGGTGTGGAAGAAGCCGATATAAATGCTGAAATGCCAGCTTGCTGCAGTTCCATGCATACTTAAATCAAGAAGGATTTTTTTTTCACTTCATTGCAAATCCATGTTTTATTTTTAGTGCAGTTGACATGGAAGGGATACTGCAGCCTCTGGAGGTTCTTTGATTCTTCTCTTTCTGTAATACATTCACCATAAATTTGTATTACAGAAAGCTTCTGAATAATCTTTCATCTCACATAAAATATTCTGTTCACTTTAGATGCTTGGGTCTGTCCTTCCTCTGTCTGCAGTAAAAGGTTCTCCTAATCCCAAATGATTTATTTTGATAATTTTCTGCTTCCCCTTAGTACTGAAAAGAGGCATACAAGCAGTTGACTTGGCTAATGTGACCTGTGTACGTCATGCCCATGCTCCTATGTCTTCTAAGTGTCTTTACTGCACATATGTAACTTGTCAACTTTTTAAAGGTCAAATCTCACACCTTTGTTAAAAATCATCTTCTTCCTAAAGTCAGATACAGGCCCACCTCTTGCAATACTTAGCTCAATTAGTTACCTTGCATCAAATCGCCAATGAATGTAACCTCTGATGAATATGCTATATTATAGATATGCATTAGGCACCCAAATTCTAATGCCTGGGTTGATGGTCTAGCTATTTGAAAAGTGTTGCATTTGATATTTTTTTAACAGCAGCCAATATAGTTTCCCTGATATTT
>NC_092863.1:49572852-49790647 GCF_032062135.1 Pyxicephalus adspersus
CAAAGCCAGGTTCAACATACAGTATAACATATTGGTCTGTTTTACTTCCTAAACCACTAAGAGCAGCAGCAAGGGTTAAAATATCTTGTTAGTACATAGGAGAGTTGGACCATGGCCTGGATTTCCAGTGGCTTGACATGTCCTTGTAGTCAAAACTACCGACATCAACAGCACAAAAAATTGGAGCAGTGTCTAAGAATGGGGGAATATTAATTATTGTAACAATGTCTACATCACACTAAAACTTTTTTTTTCTCAGAAAGTAATTTGTTTTTTTCTCAGCTTTCGACTTTATACACCTAATTGCAGGAGTAGTTTTTACTAATTTTGGCTAGTTTTAAATGATGTTAGTAGAGCCAGATAAAAATAATTGGAGCCTACAGGCACCAAAGATCTCTTTGCTTGGATCACCCATTTTACACACATGACTTTTATTTATTGGGTTAAACCTAGCTTACAATTTGGTAGCAATGTGTAAAAAAACCCATACCGCCTGGAGGCCCAGGGATACTTTGTTTAATGCTAAAACAAGCCATGTTCTTTAAGAATTTACAGCTGGTCTATGACTATCATGTAATTGAGGAGAAATTAAAAAGAAGACCTAGGCTTACCTAGGTTGTATTGTGTTGTCTATGTCCCATCCTTTACCTATTCCTTCTGATCCAGAGGCAGTCACTTACAGTACAGAACCTTTAGAACTGCAGTCCATAACAAGGCAATTTCTCTGTCACATGCAATTTTCAACAAGGCAATCTCTAATATGTCAGTCTTTCTCTACTGGATAGGCTCTTTCTTTCTCTCTATTTCTTCAAAGACTGGGCCTGATCGTGTATAAAGCAGGAGTCTAGGGCTTGATGGATGTCTATGTCAGTGTTTTTCAACCTTTTTTGAGCCACGGCACATTTTTTACATTAAAAAAATCCTGAGGCACACCACAAACCAAAAATGTTACAAAATGAAACTCAGTAGCTTAATACAGTATATAATGACAATATAGTTTCTCAATTTTGTTTCTACTCACTCTGGGCCTGTTTAGAAGACTTGGATCAGGGGTGCTCACACTTTTTTAGCTTGCGAACTACTTTTAAAATGACCAAATCACAATGATCTACCAACAATAAAAATGCTAAACATATATTTATTTATATATATATATACCAAATATACTTTATGTTTAAAATATATATTGTTTACCTTGCATAACAGCATGAACATGTATAGCACAATACAATTCTTTATTTATTTATTCATTTTTTACTTTAGTTCTGCTTTAAGTTGATCCGTTTGCAGATTAAAGTTCACTTAAAGATTAAAAACAAGTGAACATGTGCAAACTCCTGGCTCAAATATTTTATTGTGTTATTAGCCCAATTACTCCACTAGCTGTGCATAAGTGTAACACAGGGCTTGAAAGAAACAAACCTGGAGACTCCCACATTTAATTTAACAAAATTACACTTGCCACATCACGAAATTACCATTTGTAACACGGAACTTGCTAAAAAGCTGCAAAAAAGAGAAAAAAAGAAGTGAAAAACTGTCATTAGTAGATATTTTTTTACACTCTTCATTCTTGACTGTTAATGGAATGTAAATCTCTATTCAATTTAGTTATATTCTGGAATGGTGCATGGTTTCTTTAGTACCCAGTAACATGTTATACCCAAATATTGATTGAGTAAAAATGCTAGAAAAAAAATTAGGGAGCTTTAAAGCCTTTGTCAAATATTTGTCAAGTGACATGTAGCAGCCACTCTACAAAAAAAGAAATGTATATTTACATCCCCTAAAAGTTAGAATTTTAACAACCACTAGAAATCAAGATACTGGATACAGGGAAATAAACAAGTATATGCCTTAAATTTGTAAGAATATACAAAAAAGAAGCTCTAGCAAAGATGACTCACCCAGGGAGAGCAGTCTCTGTAAACCTTTGTAACACTACTGGGCCACCACAAGCCAGGAACTATGGCAGGGGTGTCCACACTTTTTTGGCTTGCAAGCTACTTTTTAAATGACCAAGTCAAAATGATCTACCAATGATCAAAAAGCTAAACCTATATTTATTTATATATATACACCAAGTCACAGAAGTGGCTGGAGCTAATAAGACATTGAATGGCAGAACATTGCACAGACATTGCACTACAAGGTTATAGTGACAGGAAAGCTACAGTTCACCTGTCATTGGAGAATGACGTGCTGGGAAAGAAAAATACCTGCTAACCAGCATCGCTTACCTCAGACTGCCCTACCGCCCTCTCTGCCTCCCTCCCCAATACATGGAGCCTTCTCACAAAGAAACACATCCCCAGCATCCCTATAGACGTAGCAGCTATTTACCGGCTGCTATTTACCAGCAGTAAGGCAGGGCAGAACTGAGCCATGGCGATCATCCCGACTTCGCTAATTTCCAATGGCACAGCTGAAGATCTCTCACGGCACACTAGTGTGCCGCGGAACAGTGGTTAAAAATCACTGGTCTAGGTGACCCAGCTACAAATTTGCTATCCCTGCCGTAAATCAGAGATATAGTGCAGTTAGTAATAGCTGTATACCTCTCTGTCACCTAACAAGAGAGAATCAACATGTAGGCAGTTTTGTTTTTTGAAACCATACCAAGATATAAAAAAGCAAATAATGGGGCTTTTTCTTTTCTAATTGCAATCTTTCTAATGTCAGTTGAAGGGATGGTGGGTAAAGTTGCTACCTTGCCTAGGGCCCAATCCTGTTGTGAACCATTTCTGCTAGTAGGGCAACATGAAATGGCTGTTCAGATCTTTCCCTTATGGGCTTTTCAGTCTAGCAGTATCTGGTATTGCATGTGCTAATAGTCTTCTACTAGATGTTGTGGTAAGCCCCATTTCCATGTACATAAAATATAAAGATATAGTAATTTTTAGGATTTATTTATTGTATGCATTTTTCTGTCACCACTGTGATTTTTATTCTTCATTTATTTATCTACTTTATGGCATTGAGCACAAATAGATCAAAATATGGTACAGAGAAACATAAAGTGAACTATTTATTTCTCAGATTCCAGGCACAACCTTCCTCCTTCTCTTCCTCACTCTTCTCCCCTCTGTTTGACCTGGTACTAGAAGAATTTCAACCTTCAAAGTAAAAGTGAATGTTTCTGGTAGCCTTGATGGTGAAGTATGCCTAGTGCTTTGTGAAATGCGACATTGTTCTTTCTTAACTGACCAAGTACACATCTACAGTAAGAGGAAAACAGGAGGCTGTGAGAATGCTCAAAGAATATGATTCATTGGAGAAGGGCATAGCCTAACAGGCATGGCTGTCTATGAAGTTTGATTTTACAATTCCAATCCATTTTCATGTGCATCAAGAATAGCTAATAGACTACACTAGATATACTTCTTATGATTTCATAGCTTATACAGTTACACAGTGTTTAGTAATTAGAAACTACATGGGGTGGCAGGAAATATTTGAAACAAGTTCTTTTATTATCACAAGTCTCTTAGCAGCTGGCTCTTGGGATAAGCTGAATGTTAATTTTATGCATTACAATGATTTTCACATTTGCATTGCATTTGATGGCAGATACGAATCTAATCGCCTCTTTGGGCTGCCAGTGTTTTCACAGCTGCTTTACAATTTAAAGCTTGCTATATCCATGTCCATAAAATGTTATGTCTGTTTGCAGCATACTATAAAATCACCATGCTGGCCTCTTCTGAATACACAGTGCCATTTTACCTAACCTCAACTTACCTTGAAAAAAAAAAAGTTTTTTTTCTTACTTGTGTGTCAATATCATTATAATATGGTCAAACAGCTGTGTGTAATTTTCAAGTCTTTGCACAGCTATGAGTATCACTATGATCATGGTATCATTCTGTCTTGTCCTACAGTTTCAGTGGTTTATGTAGTTAAGCAGAGGTCGAGCTGAGCTGGCTGTTTAGGTACCAACGATTACTTGCCATCTTTGTCTGTGGGCAGTAGGCTAGAAGTATTAGTTGTACTAAGACAGAAATGAGCAGAGACTGTAAATTATCCCACCAGTAAATCTTGATTCCTGACATTAGTGTTTGAAGAGAGCATTGGAGTAAATTACGTCTACCAACCAGTTGCCTTTGATAAATTACTGTTGTTGCATGTGTCTAATAAGTATCTTCCTAACTGCAACCTCCATTTTAAAAATGTATGAAATCTCTAACAATTAAACTTCTCTTATTACCTCCCTTGGTCTGCTAAATAAACAGCTGGATGTACTTCCATCCATTCGATAAGTGCAAAAAATACCTGTTCAGTATTCAACCCAGAAATGTTTTAAGCTGGGTGGGAAGGAATTCTAGATGGGTGGCAGCCCCCTGTATTTTGACCCAACTTATAAGTAACCACCCAAAAAAAGCCGGGTGGGTACTGAAAAGTGCCGGGTGGTGCACCCAGCAAGAAGGGGCTGGGGAGAACACTGTTGTTGATCCTGACAGGGTTGGTAACTTCTATGGTCTCTTCCTGTGTTATCATCATTAGACAATATACCTAGCTCAGTGATCTAAGGAACTTACCCCCCATGGTATGAGGATGAGGGAGGAAGGAGTTAGTCCTGCCTATGGGTGACAACATTGCTCCTTCTTAGATACATACAAGTGGATGTTGTCACCCTAGGACTTGAAGTTTGTTTTTGGAAGAATCAAGAGGAAAAAAATGATGAAAAAGCCTGAAAAAAACACACCAAATGAAAGGTAAAATGTAGTACATTTGTTTCCCTAAGTTTATATATGCTTTGCCTGACATTTACCTTAACGAAGCTGTAGATCATTTACTTAGTGCAAAGTATAGTAGCATTTGACATATATTTTTATAAAAGCGTTAAAGGTTTTATAAAGAAGGTAAGAGAAAAAGAACAAAGAGAAAAGGAGATAGAGTAATCCAATGAGAATATGAATCAGAACATGCAACATTTACTACTCCTTAGCTTTACAGTAGGTTTATTTCTATGTTTGAGTTACGTTATCATGTATGATTCAGTTGTTGACATATTACTGACATTCCAAGCAGGGCTGTTCTGCATATTTTTTTTTTTACTAATAAAATCCCATAAGGCCCTGTGTTAGCGAAGATTGAAATCTAACAAATTAAATATAACACCATTTTCAATCCATATTTGAATTTAAAGTAAAAGTTTCAGTGCTGCAGGGTACAATCAGCAATAGAAAATTACTACTGAAATCTGCCCATCAGATGGTGCAGGTAAAGGGAACCTGACAGTGCTCTATGTCTGGATGAATATAATTCAGCATGGCAGCACCGAGAATATGTTTGCATAATAATTATATTAATAAAGACACTTGTAGATATAATTATTGTGGATGGACAGGAAAATATGCCAAGTAAATATTTTATCACTAAATGGCCAAGTAAAATTCATCAGCACTCGTCTGGTGTACCATAGTCACATTTACCCCATTTATAATGGGATGACCGTGGTTCAGTCCAAAGTAATAACCAGTAAACAGCCCTTCAAAATCTTAAGTATAAGAATATAGGCACAAAATGTATTTGTGCTTATATTCACTTTAAACTGAATGACAATAAAGCTGATTTGAGAATTGTTGAAACAATGCATACTTACAATAGAGTCTTTAAACTTCATTTTTGCTGAAGATATATTTTAGGGGGCATATGAAGAAAAAGACACAAAAAATTATTGCAATTTTCTAGCCAGCCAAAGGTCATTCAGAACAATAAACATGTATGTAAATGCTGCAAATGGCAGGTACAATGCAGAATAATGCAAGCTTTCGTTCTCTAAATCTACCTACCTGTCCCCTCTACCTGTTTCCTACAACACTATTCACCACTTAATCAACAGCTAACTAAGTTTTCTTTTTCTTTTTTTTTAACTCAATGTAAACTCACGTATCCTATGTCAAGTTAGTGTAGTATCACTCTGCAAAAAGTGCTGGACAGATAGCTGCTTCAGCTTGTAGACCTCCCCTCTGTTTCCCCTGGATAACCTCCATAATTTTCCTCTTGGGCAGCCAGGCTTTTTCTCTTTGTTTGGCTTGCTCCAATGATTTTCCTCTTGGCTGCCTCCCACACTCTGTTCCTTGTAAATGGCTAGCTACAGGAAAATTAAGCCGGAACCCCTTGTTAGAGACATGTTACCAGTTAACCTGGAGGCAATACCTGGGGTAAACTCTGTCAGGTGACAATGTACCCTAAAGGTCCACACAGCACAGGTTGAGATCCATTACTTTAAGCACATTTAGTAGCAGGAGCTGCCCTTGGTGCTGAAACTGTGTACTCTAGCATTAGCATGCACGATTCATGCTGCTGCCACCCAAACATTTAAGAGGCAAAGCAGTGAGCTGACATATAGGGTTTTGGGACTGTTTGTGATGGGTGCATGAAACATACACTCTTTAGATCTATTCTTGGCCAGAAGTGCACACTCAGGTGCGACCAAGTTGGAGTTCCACAGGTGTCTGCAAGCCAGACTACCTCAAATGCTGAAATACATAAATGAATGAAATAAATTAAAGCCTACACTGGCAAGGGAGACAGCAAGGAAGAAAGATGGCAAGGAAAGCTGCTATATTAACTTTTTCTAACTAGTGTTTAATAACAAGAAATATACACAAAAACAGCATGACTCTCCTAATTCTTTAGTTACCCAGGCCAGCACACTAAGAATTCAGCAAGGTATTCCACTGCATGCTACTCAGCGTTGCCTGCTTTGAGAGGGCTTCCTCTAAAACACAGGGCATGCCCCATCCAAAGCTGATGGGTTGACTTAGCTGTTTGACTTTCATGCTAGTAAAGGAGTCTCCGATTAGCATGACTGAAGCCTTAAACTGTGTTTCGTAGGTTCTGCAGCTGAACAGAAAAGCTGGGAAGATAAAGAGATATAACTATATATTACTGGGAAATGGCTTTAAAGTGAATCTGTTGTTTTGCCCTGTATAGCCAAAAATTTACATAAAAAAAGAATTATCTACATACCAAGGTATGGGAATTTATTGTGTTAAACTTTATCATAAAACACCAATATATTTGTGTGGCCTAACACCTTACATAAACATACCATTCACAGAGGTTTGGTAATTTCTAAAGTTTGTTAAAAAGCAATAATAAAATGCAAATGCGGTAACACAAAGCAGCCAATCAGATTTCACTTTCTGTCTTTGAATATGCACATCATCATAGCTTTTGCTGATACCAAACAAGCACATGATTATGTTTTAAAGGAAGTTTTTTTGTTTTTCACAGATGACAAATTTATTTTATTCATGGCAATTCTTTCACAGCAAAATATTTGCAGTATGTATTCTGATTCTGCTTATTGTACCTTGATAGCTGTTTGCTAAATTCAAAAGACAGAATCTGAAAATTATGGTGGCTAATTGTATACCCTTCATCTAGCTATTAACAATTCAATAAATTCTCATAGGTAAAAAATAAAATTTTCAAATAATACGTTTCCATTAATGGATGGTTCCTTTATAATCATCAGTGATTGATTGTTGTATCTTATTTAACCTAAATTGATGATCAGAAGCTCTCTTCATATGCATGTAGTAATTTTTACCATGTTTTGTAGCCATTTACTGGCACTTGGCCATCACCACATTATAAAATTGGCGATAAACTTACATAGAGGCCAGTATGTAAGTGTCAAAATGGAGAAAAGGGTACTTTAGGTGAATAGCCCTGATCTCCATTGTAGCTTTCAACATCACATTGGTAAGTATTCCACCATTTCCTACTATATTTTCACTGATGAAGAATCAAATATGAAAAGAGGGGACCACTCATTATGGACAGATCAGATGTCTGGACCCTGGAATTCAAGTAAAGAGATCTCTCCCATAATGTTGCTGATAGATATAAAGTTTATTAGGGGTTTAACGAAAATCATAATAAATAGTTTTTGGCCGACTAACCCTTTCAAGATAACATCACCTGGGACTAGATTTCGTCTCTAAAATAGATCTTAATGGATGTTGGCCAATATAATATAACCCATTGCACCTAAGCTCTGCAAATTGCTGAAAGTTTCAGCTGTTGTGGTTAATGGACCACTGTACCACAAATAGGATAGAACTTTGGACCTGACATGCCATTTCAGAAAAGTCTTTATCTCACTGGAATGCATTCTTGTTATTGGAAGACAGCAGCAAATTTGCATTGGATTTCCTTTTTAGGCCCTACACATTTTTCCTGTCCTCAGGCTATATGCTTTCAATTATCTAATGAGTACTATGTCCCTGATATCAGCAGGACCTTCAGGAACGGGTTTATAATGTGCCCCATAGTTGTTTTTCATATTGTTAAAATATGGCTAAAACAATCAGCAACTGCAGTTTTATCAATCTCTTTGTAATCTCACTTTACTGGAAACATGTAAATTGATAGACAAAATGCCATGGCACAATGTGCCCACATTAGACCATTATTAAACCATCTATAAGAGGAGCAGATATTAATCACAAACTCAGATGGCACATAAGAAAATGGAGGATGCATGCTTTCCTGGCCCCGGGTCCTCCATACGCTGTATGGATCCCTGCTGTGTTCCACTTTTTCTTCTGCATTATGAAAACATTTGTGTGGTTGCTCTGTTGTGGCTAATTTAAAAAAAATAATCATGTGTGACAGGGTTTTGTATCTATTTTCAAGCTCAGCTGGCCATTCCTTTCATTTCTCATAGTTAATGTCACATGCTGCTAAAAGCTTACATGGCCTGGGTACAATGTCATCTTAAAGGAAACCTGTCATTACTACAAAGTAATCGCGGTAACATAATAAGCTAAAAGCACACCACACAATGCGTAGCATGAGGAACATTACCTTTGCAGTGCAAGATAATAGGTCCAAGGTGTCCAAAAAAAAAAAAAACTGTAGGTAATTCTGTGTTCTGCTGCAACTAATTCCATCACAGCAGTGATTTTGCTAGTGTGGAGCAGATCATGAATGGTTACTGTGGGTAATACATTTTTTTCCTATAAGGTTTATAAAGAATATTAAATGATCTGGCCACCTAAATGCTTAAAGTAATATTAATAATAATAATAATAATAATAATAAAGAAAACTATTACTTATAGAAATAAAAAAACAAAAATCAGAGCAAACTGCAAACTAAAGTTCAGCAATTTATGCCATTAGAGCACATATAATTTTAGAATACAAATACCAGTACAAGGTCGATTATGATTGGTCATGATGGTTTTTAGTACAGCATTTATACACTTTGTATCTTGCTCTTCCTAAAGTGTAACTTCAGTGAAACCCATTTTTAGCTTTTGTACAAGGTGTGCTTAATAGAACAGACCTGAAAGAGATTCTCTTAAATTAGGGAAACAGACACCACTTTCCGGGTCACTTTTTTTTATTAGATTAGGGATTTAGGCCTTTATTTTTATTGCTGCCTTTTCCACAGGAAAATTTGTTCTTATGTTAGTGATTACACAGCTAGTGAGAAAACTGCCTTTGGCACTTCATGTCCTGCCTTTTAAAATGATGTCAGTTTAGGGGTGTCAGTTTCCAGAGGTAGTGGATCTCCCATCCATTTTCCTACATACTACCCAGAGAGGAAGAAAATTGCAGAAGGTTTTGGTAGTCACAGGTCTGTTGCAATTAACTCCAAATCTATAAACATACAAAAATATTTTTTTCAAAAGCTATTTCTTCCTGAACTTGTGTTTATGTATATACCTAATATTTACTACTTTAAATCAGCCTTATTGTACTATGGTGCTCAGAATGTGATGACAAATATGAACAAAGTACAGCAAGCCAGTACCACTACCTAAGCTGAATAAGAATTATATAATACCAAAAAATTAATTTTATAATATAATACCAAAAAACTGAGATATTTACATAGAATTAATCTCTTAATGCTATGTAAAAACACAATCCTATATTAGGAATGGGGAAGCTACCCACAAATGGTATCCACATTTCTAAAAACACCTAAAACCACCCTTTACACCAAAAATTGTGCCACTATTTACATGGAAAAATTCAGTTAGCAGAGAGTGGAACTGACAAGATGAATAGTCCAGGACAAGTACTAGTATACCAACCAGTATACATACAGGAAAAAAATGAAGATTAAAACAAAGATTTTGATAATAATTCATACTTGGTTTCTGTAGCCTTCTACTGACTTGTAGCCAAATAAATGTGAAATAAGACAATGAGTCTGTATCACGTAGGAGAGAAGGTGCATCCCCAGGTCATTCAACAATGTTGAAAGGTGGTGGTGGGACTGGCACATTTTGGTGTTATAAATATAAACCTTTAACCTGCAAAAAAAAAAAAAAAAAAAAATCCCCCTTGTCTGTCCCTGAGAACCAGCTGTATTTGCCTTGTGGGATCCACTGTCTTACCTCTCACAGAGTACAGAGGATGAAGCCAAGCTGTTATTCCTAGCCAGCAAATTAGGACACCTTTTCTGCATCCTCACATAATATATAAAGCTCATACATCACATTTTGACCTTCCCCACCCTGTCATGTTGCATTGCTAACAATTCCCAATAATTACATAACAAAACTGTAACCCCCCTCCAGGGGGCAGGAAGATTTCCCCAGTAATAGTAGATTTACTTATCTGTCCCACCTCCCTGCAGGATATCCGGGTCAATGGCAGACAGATATCCGCAACCTTGACCATAACTTATTCTTAAACTGCCCTGCATCCCTAACCCCACTCTCTCCAAAATCACCCCCCCAAGATGAAGCTGCCACCTAGTTAAACCACTCTTTTTCCTTGGCTCTGGATAAAGTTGCCCCTGCCACCTTCCGCTCTCTCCGCTCTCCCCGCCTGCCAACCCCCAATCCTGGCACAACAATCACACAAAACAGCTACAAAAGACTGTTCGTGCAGCTGAGCGCAAGTGGAGAAAATTTGGCCTCAGCACTGACTTCACGGACTACAAAGCCAAGCTTGAGCTTCCTCTCAAGCTTCCAACCCATGCAGCCTCTTCTCAACAATTGACTCCCTCCTAAACCCCACACCTGCTCCCCCCACAACATCCTTCTCTGCCCAAGACATTGCCACCTACTTTAGAGATAAAATAGACATAATCAGACATGATATCTCTGCTCACCGAGCCACTTCATCCATACCCACCCCTTCTACCTGTAAATTATGATGGGCCTCCCTCAGCCCTGTTACTGTGGACGACGTCTCTTCTCTTCTCTCATCATCTCCATCTACTACATGTCCGCTTGACCCAATTCCCTATGATCTCCTCCGTGCCCATTCCTCCACCCTGGCCCCTGCCCTAACCAAACTATTCAACCTTTCCCTTTCTACTGGTATCTGCCCTTCCACTTTTAACGATGCCATAAGTCTCCCTATCCTGAAGAAACCCTTGTTAGACCCCTCCCTACCTTGTAGCTACTGTCCTATCTCCCTTCTCCCATATGTCTCCAAACTTCTTGAACGCCTTGTCTACAAAAGACTCACCGATTACTTGAGCAACAACTCTCTCCTTGACCCCCTCCAGTCTTACTTTTGAGCTGTCCATTTCACTGAAATACTAAAGTGGCCAATGACCTCAGCAGAGCTAAATCTCAAGGCATCTTTTTCCTGCTCTTTCTCCTTGATCTTTCCTCTGCTTTTGACACTGTTGATCACCCCCTTCTAATACAAATGTTCTTATCATCTCTCGTCTGGACTACTGCAACATTTTCCTCTTTGGTATTCCACTAACCCGACTCTCCCCTCTACAATCTAATAGGAACACTGCAGCTAGACTTATCCATCCTTCCCACCGCTCCTCTTCTGCTGCATCTCTTTGCAGATCTCTACACTGGCTTCCATTTCACCTTAGAATCAAATTCAAGCTCCTGTGCTTTGCCTTCAAACCCCTTCACAGTTATTGTCCTACTTAAAAAAGTACTCCCCCTGCCGCTCTCTCTGCTCCCCCGATAACCTACAACTGACTTCCTCACTCATAACCTCATCACACGCATGGCTCCAAGACTTTTCTAGAGCTGCCCCAATTCTCTAGAATGGTCTTCCTCGTCCTATTCGCCTTGCTCCTACTTTCTGCTCATTTAAAAGAACACTCAAAACCCATTTTTCCAAACTTCCCTACCAATCTTCTTCTATCTGTTGAAACCACCACTAAATATCTCCCCTCTGATTGTGTGTTACTTCTCCCACCTCTCAGATTGTAAGCTCTTAGGGGCAGAGTCCCTGTCCCTGTGTCACTGTCCCTGTGTCACTGTCTGTATTCATCTGTCATTTGCAACCCCTATTTAATGTACAGCGCTGCGTAATATGTTGGCGCTAAATAAATCCGGTTTATTAATAATAATAATAATAATAATAATAATAGTAATAATAATAATGTGAGTCCTGTGAGTCAGATGACAATTAAAAGGTGATCATGTAAATAGTCACAGGGATTATCAAAAAAAGGTAATCAGCCACCCTGCTCTGTGTGAATGAGGAGGGATGGCATGGATACCATCTACACTGAGTAATATGTGGATAGCCCCAATACATCCATGTGAAATGGGAAAGGTTGAGGATGAAGAGGAGGACTTGGTTTTTGACTACTGTCAAAATTTTTGTACCACAGACAGTGCCATTTAGACAACTTAGACTTTGTATATACATTCAGATAATGTCAGTGGAAATTACCTTTCTTGATAGTTTCCAGTGATAAAAAGTGATAGAAAGAACAAGCACTGTACACATAAGCTTGTTAAGTTCTACAAAGAGGGCAGGGGGGAAGATGAGCAAGGGACACCTCACTATGTCCTCCCACATAGGACAATTGGTCATTCATTGTTCTGCCGGGATTGATTAATGAACATCAGAGTTTTTCCCAAGGTGATCACAATCATTTGTCTCAGATGACAATCATACAAATGTGTGTGTGTGTACAAAGCCTTAGGCTGCATATTTTTGTAAAAGATTTAGTGTGTTTGAAACAGCAGATGGAACGGATTTTAAGGGTACTACTATGCTTACATGACTGAATAATGGAAAGGTGCATTTGCAGGGCTTTCTTGTTCAGTTGCCATGAAAAACTCTGCAAAAAGCAGAATAAAAACAACAATGAACTGTTCACCTTATTCACAGATTTGATAAACGTTTAACAGATAAAATAAAAGGGGTTAGAACTTGACCTATCATTTTTCTGCAGTTACAGTTTAAGACCAGAAATAGCCAAATGCATCCACTATATCTTATTCATTAGGGAATTGATACGAGAGCTATAGTACATTTTATGGCCAAATCATCCTCACACAGACAAGCATTAAAACCTTGTGAGACTTGGCTATGAGAAATATTATCAGTGGCAGCTTGTATGGAATTTAAAAAGGGTTCAACGGCAAGGTCATAAGATAGTGGGGCGGGAGGCTTGTCCAATGATTTTGCATACTGTTTTTAATGCTGATGTGTGTGTGACCAGGATAACAATTGAAATATCTGCAGTTCTCTGTATTACATGAATAGCTTCCATGGAATGGCAAAGTGATAATAGTACTACATGTGAGAGCAAAGTGTTGAATTGATTTCAAAGTGTTTGCTATCCGTATGCGTAGCCTAGCATTGAAGGAGTATTTCATCTGGCACATTTGCTGGTATTATCACAATTTGTGCAGAAAACCAGAATACTGAAAGGAAATAACATACTACAGAAATAGGCAATGTGATCCCTAGCTGTTGCAAAATATTATTCATACAGTTTCTATGCAACCCAACTGTTGCATATTTTATCATTACTAGGCATAATAATCATTAATTAAAGCTATACTCCCAGCTAACAGTGAAATATACAATATTTAAATGAGAGGCTTCACCTTTTGAAAGTATTTGTATGTTTGCCTATCCAGTCATTAGACTAACATAGCCCATCAACGCTTTCTCTATTTTTATTGCAGGGAAACATAATACCTCTCTGTCCTCATCCTGTAATTGGTAAGTTGCATCACAGAATGTAGAAGAGCCTGGTTCTGCTGTACTGGAGAATACAGACAACAAACTTAACACCCTTCATGATTCAATTTACACTTAATACATTTTCAGTAAACAACACATGCATTTGATGGTTTCTAATATATTATCCTAGAGTTTATCTTTAGGGAAACTTGTCCTAAAAGAGATACAAAACCTTCCATTGCTGACCTTACCTTAAAAATGGCAGTGGCCTGGCTGTTCTTTATATTCTACTAGGCTACGTACACACGTTAGACTTTTGTCATTGGAAAGGATCAAGAATCATCTGATGTGTGTACAGAACCTAAGTCTTTGTACTGTAATAAGGCATGCAGTCAATAAAGTCGTAGTGAATTCAGAACTTCTCATCGAATTACTTATTTTAGTTTAGTCTCTCAAAGTACTTAGGCACTAGCATTCAGAAAGATGGCAAAAGCCCCTATCAGTACAGGTTTATTAAAAGTAGCTCTGTATCATAATATCTTTGGTTTCAAAAAGTGACTTTAGAAAAATGAAATTAAAAAATATTTATTAGACTAAACATTTCTGGTGACTGTCAGATATAAAAATAGGAGAAGTCGAAGGTTTAGGTTGCAAAAGATTTTTGTAAAATGCATTGTTGATTCTTAGCTACATCTGCAGCTATAAAGATAACCATTACAGTGCATATAGTAAAAAAAAACAGTGTGATGAGAATTTCTCCTTCTTTAAAGGCTTCTAATATTTGCATCAAAAATTTCTGTACATGCTTCTATCTGTACAATTCCCATATTTATTTATCTGTTATTATTCTGAAGAATTTTCAGCTTTAGAATGTCTTTTCAAACTCTCCTTCACTTGCTGCTTTGTCTTTCTCCTCTTTGTCAACTGATTTTCTCAGTAAATGCTTTCTTTATTCTTTCTTCGTTCAACCTCTTGATATGTTCAACTGCATTCTTCAACTCTACCAGGTTAATTCTGGAAAATATTTTCTGAGTACTTTCTGCAACAATGACTACAAGAACCTAGTCTGAACTGTGAGTAAGCCATTGGGTTAACCTCATTACAGATGAATGGTCTTTAGCAAAAGGCTTTCTTACACAATACACTGTAGGATCTTCAATCAGTCACGCAGTTTAAATGGAAGGAAGGAAAGACACACTTTAAACTGAAGTAACAAATTAGTGAAGGGGCACAAAGGCAGCTGAGAGTTTTTGTGTTTAATAATTGTATCGCTGTGAGTTACGCCATGAAAGAGCGCCCTAATTATCACTGATGTGCAATTAGGCTTAAAAGTTATTAGTCTGATGGAACATTTATCAAATTATTTTCATTACAAAAAAGGAAACAGATGTAAATATATACAATGCCACAATTGCTATACATTTTCAGGCTATTCATTGCAAACCAAAGCTAACAAAATTAGCACAACACTTTAGGCTGAACACTGGTGGGTCTTACAACATCCAAGGTATTTAGCATTGACTGTACAGCAGCATATACATTGACATCAGTCCTAATTTAGTTTATATTGCCCCAGCACAAATGAAACATACATTATATTGTTAACATTTTTTGAAATGCAATGTTTTAGAAAACCACCCCAGTAGGATAGATGCAGCATCAACACACTAAGTTTTATGTTTATGCCTATGGATTTTAGTTTTAGGCTTCATGGTCTGGTCACAAAAACAGTAAAGTATTGAAATAAGAATCTGCATTTCTATTTCTGCTAGGTGGCCTTAAATGTTCAAAAAAGAAAATGTATTTTCACACAAGCTTTTTGTGCTGCATCTCTCTCTGCCACCAACGACAGAGCCAACTTGGCCTCTAATTAGATTTGCTGCCTTTGTGCTGCGTGTGACCAGCTATGAAACTAGCAAACCTGGCAACTCAACAAAGTTTACTTTTCTTCTCTTATATTTCACACAAACCTCTGCTAAACCTATACACATTGGAGTCACAAACCAGTGACAACATAGGCACATAAACAATGCACAGGGGCTGAGGCTTTGGATTTATTGTGCTGCCAACAGCGTAAGAAAAGAACTATTAGTAAAGATTAGTAAAAATAACTTTTTTGGAATGGAGCCTAGCAAAATGGGAAGCAGTATAGAACAAGTTTTGGGTTTCCAATAATCTGTTCTGATTTCAGTGAATGAGAGAAATAAGGGGTTGCCTACACACTATATTTGACTGCATGCCTATAGAACAGATTTTTTGACTTTTTAACATGCGGAAACCCTTGAAATAACTTTTAAATCTTCAAGGAACCACTGCTGTAAATAATAAATCTGCAGCTAATCTGTATTTCAGCATGGAGGTCGGTGGGAAGAATGTATCTTACAGAAAGCCAAAAAGATCACTGGTGTCACTTGTCATTTGTGAAGATACAAAATGCTCATTGCTCAAGGAACCCCTAGCAACCTCTGGAGGAACCCAATGAAACCCTGGTTGAGAAACACTGCTATAGACTATCAGAAGCATGTATGACACTAGATTAAGTAGGGTGGCTGTGCTGATCAATCAATATTTTTCATATGTTCATAAATATGGGTTAACCCCACAGAGGGATCAAACCCTCAATGATAAAATCGAGCTTGGAAAAGCTTGGGGATAAATGTAGCTATGAATGTCTGCTTGTTAGTATATAATGCCAGGAGTATAAATCGGTATATTAGGCTTGGCATAATTTTTCCTGTTTAGGAGGCTCTATTTTATTAGTTACTTCTCTGCTGATATTTCACAATACACCTTTTCTATAGAAGGAGAACGTAACAATTTACTCAGAGGGACATTTTTTATAGAAGTACTGTGGCAGTTTGCTGCTGTCAATTAATATCCCCTTCCCCAAAGTAAATTGGGGTAGGGCCCTTAAACAAGATAAAAAAAACTCTACCAATTAAAATGTGCCGCCTTGTCCATTTTACCATCTGCTTCCCTCTTTGAACCCCAATTTGTTTGGAATGGGGAGGTGTAGCAAACTTATACTCCTTGTCATGTCAGTGGCCCCTGGAGTCCGGGGGAATTGGTTAAAAAATAGCACCCCCTAAGTGAATTATTTTTTGATAGGAAGCTTACCAAAAAACAACTCTCAAGAATTCACTGCACAGTGCTTTGTTGGAAATGTTCCTGGTATATAAATAGCAAATGATCAGTGCAGCATAATTACATTACATTACACTGACTTATACGGCTATGCCCATGGAGCTTAAAATCTAATGTCTACCAAATTTATGTAGATACACTATGCAGACTGAACAAATTATAGTCCCTTTACAATGAAATAAAAGCACTAACTACTGAAAAATCCATTCATTCATTCAGTACAGTAATTATTTTGTAGTTCATTCTGTTCAGTGCCCTGCCAGGGCAGGGACAGGTTAAAGATCTTTTTTATACTCAGTGACTAGTCATCCTTTATGAGACGATTCATTACCCATTAGTGAAGCTGAACCATCCAGCTAGCTCACCAGCCAAAGCCCGTCTCTTCCTGGTGACTTCTTACCTATGCCCAATTCAGCGTAAAAATTTGAGCAGAAGGTAAGCCACCTGGAGACGAGCTACAGTACTGCAAAGTGCCAACAGGAATGCTTGGCACAATACAAATCATAAAACTGAATGCCAGTCGAATTTAAGCCAGATGTAACACTATTTTTTAGTGGATTTCAATAATTTAAAAGTAAATGTTTGTCGAATAGCGAGTAAATTGCAGACATTAGTTTCAATATTAGCGGCAATCTCCTCTCCACTCATTACTTTCATGAGGACAAATGAATCGGTGAAGAAGATCATTAGCAAGCGTAAGGCATCTGGTGCTCAGAATGTTAATATTCCATGAACCTTTTAACCCCTTTGTTGCTATAAAAACAACATAATATTTTCTTCAAAAATGTTTAAAATAGAAAATTATCACCATGCAAATTTCTTATCCCAGATCTTGAAGATATTACATATTCAATGGTATTTTCTTTACATTATATATTGTCATTAGAGATCCAAGCTTTGTTACAACAGATATTAAAGTGCCATTGACTCTTGTCAGTACACATGTTATGGGATCCCATTTATGAGTCTGATCACCTTCCTAAACTATTAGAACCTATAAGGTACACTCCAATGTTAAATACAATTGAACTGGAAATGACTTACCCACATGGAATGATTAATGCAAATAAAGTCATTGAAATACATTATCCATTCATTACAACATTATTATTTGTCACATACCAAATGGAAAGCCATTGTAGTCATATACATCCACGCTCAGGACTACTTAAAAATATAGTATATACGTATATACAAACTCTATATTCACAAAAGTATACATGTGAAAGAAAAAAGTCACCTTTGATCATGTTAGAGCACTTGTGATATGAATTATGCGACAATGGATTTCTAAAATATATTTTCAGGTCCATTTATTCAAGATTTGATAGGAATTTTTTTTATATTCAGATAGAATTCACATATAGATTTTTTTTAGTGAATATTCACCGTATGTCTAAAACCAAATTATTGAAAAAATGCCTAATATTTGCCCATCGAAAAAGATTTTCAACAGAAGTTGTTCAATAGGAAAAGTTATATACTGTAACATTCATATTGCTTTTTCTTGCTTATTTGCATTGCCTCATATCTCCAATCTGCTGTCCTCAGGACTACCCAGCACAGCCTCAACATTGGAGGACTGCTTTGAGAGAGTTGGTTTTAAAATGAGGATCCTCTTCCAAATGTATTAGTGCCTGAACCCGCATCTTCAGCATCCCAGCTAGCAACATGGAGGCCCTAGTGAACTAGTTTCAGGGGTTCCTTATGCCTCTAATAATTTCTGTGGATGCAAATTTACAAAAAAAACAAAAACATAAAAAAATACATAGTTTCAACTAAAATTTACATTCCAGTCTCCAGCAATATCCAAAGGTAGGAATTCAGAGGAGCCCCATGGTTCTTGAGCATTGACTAACTTTTAACTCAGAAAACGCTAGGAAAGGAGTTATTCATTGAATTATTGCTCATTGCATATTAGTACTGGTACCAACAAAAAAAGTACAGAAGATAAAAGGCTTAGGGCCCAGGAACACCTCAAGACAACAGGTAGGTAAAAGGGGCCCAGTCCTGACCCAGTATTAAATGGCTAAGTTTCAGAACTTCATGATGGTAAAGTTTGCCCATTCCTTCGTGCCTTATACACATTCCTATTTGTCAGTAACCTTCATAGAAATGGACCAACAGGAATATAAAGAGGTGAAGATTAGCAGAAGCTTTGACCTTTCATGCAAGAATGAGAATGGTCTTGTATCTGGCAGCAACAAAAAAGTTTGGGAGGCCACTTCTGCAAACATTATTTAATTGCGTTTTATAATTGAGGAAGTAGATTTTTTTCTATCATTTTAAGCCATATAGGTACAATTGATTCTTAATAGAAAAGGTTGTAGACTTTTGGTGTTCTGCCAAAAAAGCCCTTATTAAAATCTAGCTGACATTCTCCTCTCATTACCCACTTAAATACAGATATAATCTCCATCTTAGCACAAGGAACAGAAACTTACAAATGACTTTCAAAACCAAAGCAAATGAAGGTCATGGGTATGTAGATCATTTCTATGAAGGGTGCTGACGAATAGGAGTAAATGACATAAGTTATGTTTTATTTAGTTATCATGTTAGTAATTGCCTCCACGGTGAATCTTTTCTGCGTAATTCTTTGTATTAAGCTGACATTGCTTATCAGAGATTTTATACAAGCCATCTTTAATCTTTCATAATCCCTCATAACATATAAAGTTTAAGAATACCCACACTGACCAGATGGAGAATCGATTGTGAAGATGCCAATATGAGAATAAATGATAGAATCTACTTAAATGGCACTGACTAGAAACACGGTTTAACCCCTGCTGTGCTGACATGAACAATGACATATTGCAAGGCGGATAGAGGAGATCAGTAGAAAGGTGAATGTTTTATCTTCACATCCTGAACATGAAATGGCAATAAGCAGCATGGGGCCATCTCTAGGGAATCCACTATTATTATTTATGAAATGAGTATTTCTTCCTGGCACTTGGAAAATGTAAGCAGACCTCAGCATGAGAGATACAGCATATTGATTGGTTTAAGGATGTTTGCATGCTTTACAACATTCGGTTACATCACCAGCGTTGTGCTCTGTGACTAATGAATTTTATAGTCCGTTTCATAAACACACTGACTATGATAGCTATGATAGTACCCAACCAATCTGTATCAATGAAGACAGCACTCAGAACCTCTAGCTGAAAGGAAAATGGGTCCCAGCAGATTGTTCAGAGTACAATACGATCTTTCTCAATGGACCTTCAGGGACATTAGGCCTACCGAAAAATTGCTACTTTAGATCTATCTGCTGTCAGATACAAAGCTCTATTGTCCACATTACCATGTTCATCATAATTTGGTTACATAGTGGATGCTATAAATATTAATAGAACACAACACCTCATATGCATCCAAAGTAGTATGTCTAAAAAGCCTATTTCTGTTTTTTGTCCACAGTATCTGCCAGAAAATAAGTAATGAGTAATTCACAAAAAAGGTAGTATATCACAAAGAAAGGACAGCATGATTTCCTGACATGTGCCCTGGTTTTAGCTTAAATCTCACTTTATACATTTAAGCATCACAAGAACAAGTTCAGGTACCCTAATTTGACCTTAAACCAAAGATAGGCTAAGGCTGTGTAATCATATTGAATTTTGTCACTCTAAATAGTCTTTTCTGATCAGCATCAAAAAATAAGTGAGTGCAGTAGACACAGCTCTGTTCTGTTCTATAGAGAGGATAGAACAAGTGAGAGGCACGCCGCTGTGCTCTTCTCTATTGATTTGTACAGTCATGACTGAGACAAGCCCAACCATTCATATCAGGTGATAATCAACTGACGTGTGTACATTGCCTAACTGATGAAAACTTTGGATCAGTCTTCTGTTGTGTATTTACTTGTTTTCTGATGTCAGAATAGGTACATAACAGAGAAGCACAAATAATCAATTTTTATACATTTTATGGTAATATTGTGTTTATGTGTGGACTAATTTTCTTAACAGATGGTGCAAAGTTTCCCTAGTGAATTTTATTCCACAATCCTTCTGTACTTACAAAGAAATATTTTCACTCCCCAATACTTCACACATGCCAGTATTCTATCATTCACATCAGCTCTCATGATTTTACCACAGAAGAAAGGTCCATTTATTACATTTGCTTAAGTTTTGGGAAGTATGGAAAAGGGTTAGGGCAGTGTTTCTCAACCTTTTCAATGTGGAGGAGTCCTTAAAATAACTTTCAGATCTTTAGTAAATCCCTGTTATAATAATGACTATATTTTCAGTTTGCAGTACATTAGTTAGGTGGTCAGAAGGAAGAATGCTTACATTGCTAGCCATTGAAAAGAATGTCACCCTTAGAGATACCCAAAATGATCACCATAAAAACCTATGAAGAATCCCTGGTTGAGAAACACTGGGCTAGAACTTTAAGGTTTATACTGCTTTTCTCTACCCACATTAGTGGAATTTGCCTTCACCTTGTTTCCCTAAGACACATTAAGAAATGAAAGTAATTCTCCCCAAAGCAGAGGAAAATCCCACCCTTGACAAGTTCTACTGAACTGGGTATCATAAGTGGAAGATTTATCTTCTTCGAATGTTCCGGTGATAACTTTTTTACCTTTACATTTTAACATTTCTCCTAACTTTTCCTTCTTTTGTAAATGGTTATCTGAAAAACAATGTATAATCTTTTCAATCGGACAAAGTTTTACTCCTCTCAAAACAAGAAAAAACCATCAGGGTCAATCTAACCATTAGTTGTGTTTGCAATAATTAAATACATGATAAATCTGTCTTCTTTATTATTTGTCAATATATCTTGTAATTTTGCCAGTATTTGTTCTGTTTCATAATTTCTGTCATTGGGTTGAAATTGAAGTATAGCTTCATCAAATCAGATTTTCACATTTCTGTACAGACCTTCCTACAAAATGAAATTTTGCGTGGGCACACTGACTACTACCATTACAGGGCAAGTGTGGTGCAAATCCATTAGTCTGCTGAACTCAGAATTGCATAAATGGAGTTTGGATTTAAAATGACAGCACTGGAAATACTCAAGGTGACATTCATAAGTCTATTTATATTGCAGCAATCTGACATTTCCAGGTGAAGAATCTCCCAGGTCCATGTGTTTCAATGGCAGTATTTTAATCTCCATCAAAAACTAATCATTGGTTTACTGCTTTAAAAATAGCTCCCTTAGAATACTTTCATCCTTCTCACAGTCCCACTTTAATCGAAGAGGAAAAAAAAGGAAATTATTGTCCCATGACCACTAGAATGCATGAAAAGGACATTTCTATGAGGTTGCATTTGGTGGTGTAGTGGTCAGCTTCAAAATTTGCCAAAACAAAAATCTACTTGAATCTTGTTTTTGAACAAAAATAAAAATACTGCAGAAATATTATAATACTATTATTTAATTTAGTTAACATTGAAGTGTTTAGGTGCCACCTATGTAGGTTAATTGCAAAGTCCCTGAACATATTATTGTCACCCAAATATAGTATTACATTTTAGCCAGTAAAACCTGTCAATGACAGAATTGGGTGGCTGCATAAACATCCCAAGCATTTCCTCTGCTATTACCCAGTGCATGAGATCTGCTATTTAGTGTTGGTAATGTGACGGCAAACAACACTGGGTTATCGTGATTGGCATGAAATAATGGAAATACTTCTAAAGACATATTTAAACCTTCTTTATAAAGAATGTGGTAATGTTTTCACTTCAATGAATTAGTTTTTTATTTTACTTTGAATGGGTATCATTTTACTGTGAATGGGTAAGGGTTACTTAAACTGACCCTCAAACACACACCCACATTTTTTTTCGAAGAAAAGGTAACAGGTCCATATTTAGTGCAGTGGTATAAAGTAAACTTCCCTTTCATAACTGTGCATTCCAGCTATTACACACATAAAAAAAAATAATTAAAACTACCTGATCTGATAAGGTGGAAAAACCAGGGCAAATATCAAAAGGTAAAATAGTAGTTCAAAAACACACTATGCTAAAGGGCATATTTTAGTAATCCTCTAATTAAATACTCAAATACTTACCTTTTCTTACCTAATGCTGGATTCAGATTAGTGGCTGGTGTGAACCAAACAAAAAAGAATATCAATTTGTCAAACTTTTCCTTAACAGAAGGCTCTGACCCTAACCTTTAAGTAGACAATAGGATTGCAAGTAAGCCAACACAGTAACGGAGGCAAATGTCAAAGGTAGATGGCTTTAAAAACATTAACTCAACTTGTGAAGGGGGTGGGTGGGAATAGCCCTTTTTGAGAACCGGTGCCAAATTCTATTGGAAAAACTATAAATTGCCTCAAAGTTTTCATTGACTAAACTGTTTGGTCATGTGCTAATAACAGTATAAATATTTGTTAAATGATTTATAGTGCTCAAACATTTGAAAAAGTTTATATATGTAACATAAAAATTGTACGCTATATAGAAATATATAATAACATGTCTGCCAATGTCAGGCAGCAACCATAAAAAATATTCTATTTGTTAGTTGTGCACTAAAAGGAACACATAGATCATGGAAATCATTTAGAAATACGCTCCAGCAGACGTGTTTCTCCCAGCAGGCACAGGTTGCTATACTTGAGTCTAATCCTCTAGCCAGAGTATCTGACACCTTATACGTGACATTTGTACACCAACAGGTGGCTACATGCTCTTTGTCACAAACCTGTGACCTATTACATATTTCTGGCGTTTGCTATGAATAACCGTTTAACTGTGAAATGATATAATGGTCCTCATAGATTGACTCATAGTACATTTCTCCACTAGGAATATCTGCTGCAGACACTTTGTAAGTCCTTGAATGAACTGCCATATCTCTGTGACTGCAGACAGAAATCTGTCGACATGTGAGAAAGGCATATCAAGATGTTTGCAAATTAGAAATAATCGCCTGGGAATCTAATCTCCAGTTCTATCCTTTCTTCCTAAGTCAATGTTTACTTTCTATTCAGAAATGAATACCATGACACTTCTAGAGGCAAGCCTTAGTCACTTGAGTAGATTCAGGCTATGAAGATAATATTTACATTATATTTTAAATAAAAGTAAAAAGGCTTATACAAAAACTAAACAAAAAAATATTATACTTTGGTGTGAAAGAGTACCTAAACTCAGAAATTTCACTATACATATATACATAAAAGGGTAGACAAGTAAAAATTCCCCTAATTGAAAATTAATGGGAGCGCAGAGCCTTCCGGGATGCGTGACGTAGGTATTCCGGGAGGCTCTGCGCTCCCATTCATTTTCAATTGGGGGAATTTTGGGTGCTTTTGGGTGCTTTTTGGGTGCATGCCAGAGAAGGAGCCTTTTTGCGCAAAGAGAAAATTTGCAGATCTCACGCGTGCACAGTGAGATCCATCCTATGTCACAAGATCTTACGCCTGGGTCGGGTGACGTAGGATGAAGAACCCGAAGGAGAAGACGCAGATGGCGGCGCCCGGAGCCCTGGCTCCGGGATGACACGGGACCTGATGCAAGACACCCCTGGATGGATCAAACTGCCCTTCGGGATTGAAGGTAAGTGTATTTTTTTGGCAGTTTTTAGTTTAGTTCCTTTTTAACTTAAAAAATGGGTGTAATCATCTTTCCCAATAATTGGCAGCAGTGGTTGCTCCATGGTGGTGCAAAGCCCAATTCTGGGGTCACAGCTGTATCACAGCAGCATCTGGCAAGTGATCCTTATTGTTTCCTTTGACCAATTCACCTGTAAGTGCACAACCAAAAATGTGAACGTAACAAGCCTTAAAGTGTAGCTAAATCTAAACAGAACAAAATAAATAAGATTTACCTTAGCTTCTAAATCATTTATATAAATCTGTTTCATTAATCAACACTGCAACAAAAATAAGTATAGAAAAACAAGAAGAAAAATCTTACCCTGCCACTTTCTTTTCAAGGGTGCTTACCCCAGCCCTACATGATCACATGTAATGTAGCTACTGGCACATATTCTATTCTTCCACCTGCAAACTCATCTGATGCCCTGCCTATATGCAACATTGCCCAAAGCCGCTCCATTCAATGCCCTTCCCATGACCTACCCAAGTGCTAACAGCTGATAATTAGATATAGTACTGGGTGAAGAAAATAATAAACAAAATGTTTGGAATATTTGTTCAAGGGAATAATGTGGTGGTTCAAATATTATGTCTAACTAGAGCATTCCTTTAATTTAGGGTTTAGTAACACTCAGGATGTAAATAGTAACAATTTTAATTGTTCTTATAGAGATTTTGAATATTAGACAATATACAAAAGGAAATAAAAGATATGAACAAAATTCATTGTTTTTACTGAGATTTTAAATATTAGACAATGTACAGAAAGAAATATAAGATATGAACAAAATTGAGGATGTAAATAAAATAAGAGAAAATAAACATTCCAAACCAAGAATCACGTATATAAGGCTTCATACGCACGTCCAACGGTTCTCATTCGATAATGGGCTCAGGACCGAGATCGGACGAGAATCTGGTGTGTGTACAGCACCCATCATCTATCGTTCGAATGTCCTTCCTGGCGGATCCACGAACGATGGACGACAAACGATCCTAATGGAAGCGAAGGGGGACAGCGCGCAGCAGGGTCCCCCCCCCGCATAGAGCAGAACGGTGCAGTGTGTACAGCACTCGCTCATTTATCGTGAAAGATCCTTTCCAACAACAATTATTGCACGTGTGTATGTAGCTTAACTCTCACGCTATAACAAACAATACAATCACAAAGATACAGAGCAGCATTACTTCAAGAAGGCACAAACAACCACCTTCCAAAAAATCAGTGAATGCTACTAAAGTGACACTATCGCGTACAGCGATGTACTGAAAGGTACCTAGCGAATAAAAAAAATCTGTGTAGAAATATGGTAGCAGGCAAGCACCCATACTTGTAACTAGTTTCTTTTATCCTATTTACAGAAATGGTGGTAACAAAAACAGTAGATCGGATTTGTTATGTTTTGTGTGGATCTATCACAGAGCGATTATATTATGTAAGCTGCCATTCCTGAAAAATACAGCTTTTCTGGTTAGTCTTTCTTTGCTTTTAATACCTTCTAATTACTGATGGAGAATGAATATACATATGCTTGCCACATAGTTATCTGCATGCTTGTTTTATGTTACATTATTACAATATAACATTGTGGCAATAAGCATTCTTTAGATTGCATTCAGCAATGGCAGCCTACATTACCTCCTAATGGTAAGTCCACCTAAAACAATTCTTTCTCTACTATGAAGCTCCCATAGAAATGTGGTACATTACCCAAAACATTTTTTTAAGTAACTATTTCATGTTCACAATGATAACATAGATGTCCTACCCACTCTGAGGTCTTTCTGTACAGATAACCGCTCTATCTATACACACAATCCCCAGTCTAACAAAGATTGGAATTCATTTTCCCAGCTCACCTCCTTTTAGGAACCCATTTTTTTAACAATCAATTTGTAACTTCCTAGGATATATACATTTGTGATGGAACAATACAACAGGGGAAGCAAGAATGAGAAGTCAAGTTCTCCTTACACAGCTGCAAATTTAAAAGAGTTAGAAAGTATCCCCACCCCAGCAAAATGAGCAGAAGGGAAGAAGTGGCTTTATAGGCAGTCCAAGGACAACCACCCAGATTCCCAGAGACTCAGCAAAGTACTAAAAATAGTAGATTTATGTGCCCCATTAAATCCATAACTGGCGGGTCGGCTGAAAATCAATAACTGGCAGAAAGACTGATAACAGTAAAAGCCCAGCAAAGGTCTAATTAGGCAGATAGGTAGATGACAGCTAAAGCTGATGGATTGTCTAAATGGAGCACATGTAAAGAGATGTATATTAAAGTCTGTAGCTTGATATACAATTTGAAAGTGAACAGTGGGCATCAGATGAATACAAGAGAATATATCATCCTGAACAGACAGTAGAGCCAAAATAAAGGTAAAGAGAGTAGGAAAAAAAAAATGTGAATCATCAAATTAGGAATGTTTGAAAAGAGACTCAAACTTCACATTTTTCTGCATCTACAACTTAGCCTGAAAATCGAATGGATGAATACTGATTGCAGTGCATCTTAATAAGAAGCTCACAGCCGATAATTACATACAACTGCAAACCATGAAAACACTGACTATGAATTGTCTTTCACAATCCTTTCCAATGATAGAAGACGATGCATGAACGAGCGTTGTTTGTACATACAGCGCCGTTCTGCTTTATGGAGAGGGGAGAACTAGCAGGTGGCACCCCACTACACTACACTTGCATTGCGGTCATTCGTAGATCCGCCAGGGCGGATGCATGAACGACGGCCGCTTTACACATATCAGATTCTGATCCGAAACTAGACCTGAAGCGATATTCGGACAAAAATCATCTGACGTGTGTTTGTAGTCTAAGAGAAAAACCCTCACAAAATAATCAGGCCTGATCTGTGAACTTTGATATTCATATGTGATTGGTAAAAATAGCAATTATCTAGAGATCCTAATACTAATATATTTTATACACGTTAAATGACTGTAAAAAGAGACATACACATATAGGTTGCTGTGAGTTTGCAGGTCTAGTCAGACCAGCAAGGAACAATATTGCTCCATCACTGCTCCCTCAGTGGTAAACAAGATTCTACAGTATTCTATCCAGCAAAGGAATAAAGCCAAAAGAGCACATAAGTGGGACTGGTTTTTTGTCCTCTATAATAGAAAGCCTAGTATTATAGTTAAAAAGTCTTCTATTGCCATAAATTACTACCAAGACAATTGCCGTACAATGTAGAAGGTCGGATGGATGTTTTTCTCAAAAATGATAATAAAACTAAACATTATACCCTTAAATAAGTATCTGCAAACAAAATATTTGTTGAGTACTTATTTGGTCAATTAATCTATTGACATACTCACAAGACATACCGACTAATCTCACATCTTTTTTGTTGGTTTGGCCACAATAAACTTCTAAAATCTTTGGCTACAATAGGAATTAAGTACAATAATGGTCTTCCATCTCAATACCTAATTTTTATACCTTTCCTTCAACATTACTTCACTGCCGGCTAACTCGAAATAATTTTGTTTGTGGCTCACACACATAACTGATCCATAACAGTTAGAAGTCAATGGCCAGATGACATTCATCTGAACAGTGGAGGGAAACAGCTGGGAAGATGAGAAGCTTTTAACCTTGCTTACCCACCTCTGTCAGCAAGCGTTACAATAATGGACTCTCAGGATCCTATTTTAAGGTTCTTCCTTCAGGCATTGCTCTGTTGCTACAAAGGGAATAGAGTGCAGCCCTGAGGCATGAGGTGTTTGAGTGACAGCTATACTCCATGAGCCTGGAATACAGGTGGGTGAGCTCTGTGGGGGAGATGATTACAGGACATTGCTATGAAAAGCATGTTATTAGTTTCTGGGAACTGGACTGAAAAATAGCAACAATAGAGCTCACAATAAATAATCCAGAGAACAGAGAACTAAAGATGATTTCATCCTACAGCATCCTATAAAAATAGAAACAACCAAGTGTACTCTTAAAAAGAGGGTAATACATGAAAAGTAAAAAAAAAAAGTATCTGTGTGTGTGTATATATATATATATACATATACATACATTATTTGTTGACCTGAGCTCTCCACCATATGGACTCATGGACCTGCCCTGATGCCTCATTCGCTACTGTAACTTGTAAACAGAAAAGGTGATTTTCTGCTTTGTTTATGTCACTGAAGGGACTTCCCCTTTTGTATTTAGTGTGGGTCTGGAAATATGGCAGAAGAGGAAGGTAAGTGGCAGTTGATGTGTGTGCATATGTGGGTACACATACAGTATATATGTGGGTGTGTGTATGTTGATGAACATACATATACAGTATATATGTGGGTGTGTGTATGTTGATGAACATACATATACAGTATATATGTGGATGTGTGTATGTTGATGAACATACATATACAGTATATATGTGGGTGTATGTTGATGAGATAACTTATAGAGGGTACCGTGATAAAAATATGCAGTCTGGACTCTGGAGGAAAAAAGTTGTGTCAAGATCAAGACATGCAGCTAAGTTAACTGGCTTCCCCCAAGTTGTCCTTAGCCTGTGTTATTGACATATGACTATAGTAGGGACAATAGATTGTGAGTCCCTTTGAGGGACAGCTAGTGACATGACTATGGACTTTGTACAGCGCTGCGTAATATGATGGCGCTATATAAATACTGTGTAATAATAATAGTAATAATATACAAGAATGCCAGGAGCAGGAACAGGGCTAGGAAAGGATTTTAGAGGGCAAGTGGCCAGAGCACCAGCAAGGATTCTAGTACAAGGTTTCAGAGTGAGGGATGTAAAGCCAGAATATAAAGGACTACTACCATAATTATGAACCATTGGTGTTGCCAGACCAGGAGGTAAATCTGTAGAAAGCCACCTGCTGGTTGCAAGTGGAAGCACAGGTATGCTTAACCACAGTACCACCAGCAGGCAGCATAGGGAGCTGCAGGTTTCCTGACGGGATGGATAATCCTAGACTGGCCGGTTTTGCCATTTTTCAACATTCTCTTAATCTCATTCATTTCATAAACAAAGAATATGCAACTCCCTGTTATATTTAATTAAACATTAATATAATTTCATAGATAACACTGTTCATCAATCCATAATCCCTTTGTTCAACAAAAAATGGCATTTGAGAATTGTATGTGTTTAGAGGGGCTGTCATGATAGAGAAACAGCATCAGTACTTTCATGAAAGCCCCTATTCTTGAACCTCTGCACAGTAAAAGTAGACTCACCAGGCCAAATAGGTTCAGCTATACTTTCCAGGTTTGCAGTTTACTGGTTAAGAACTGCTGCCTTAAGGGGATTTAGGGTTCAAACAGATTGGGCCTCACTAGAAACAGGTATATAATGACCATGCAGATTTTTGGTTTGCCCAGACAACTAGCCAATTCTAGTCTAGTATCTACTCAAATAAACCAACCAAACCTTACCCCATGGTTACAATGTATATACCTGTAAATAACATACATAAGGTTGAATTCAATAAAAGTTTCATTTTCAAGAAGTCATTTTTTAAATACAGTGACCCATAGAAACTAGTATTTTTTCTGTTAGCCCTGATTCACACTAAATCCTAATTGGTTGATATACTGTAGGTTTTAGAGCTCTCATTGAATAAAGCTGTATATAGATACCTGACAACGATCACATACCCGCACAGCTTACATATTGCATACAGAATATATTACAAAAGAGAAACCACCATTCACCTTGTTGTTCTATTTTTCCATGGCTTTCTGCCCTCTCCTCGCCTATTCTCTCAAAATATCCCTTAGCCACTTACTTCATGAGGTCTCAATACTGGAAACGCTTGACAAGGACTTTGACAAACCACTGGAACTTTAAGATAATAGGAACAAAGAGTTCTAAGACTGTAAGATCAGCAGCCAAGATGAAAGCAGCTGATGTCCGGCTGTGAGAATGATTTAACAGGCTCTCGTTCAGCCTATAACTCCATCCGATTTTCATCTTTGGTATTGCTGTCAAATCTGGATAATCCATATCAGTCAGTAAACTGAAGTACTATCTGGATTTAAATATCTTCACATAAAACAGTCTGGCATATACAGACGGCAGGAGATTATTCCATAGCAAGTATTAAAGTCATCTCCTTGTTTCTAACCATTGTTTTTGATCTTTGATCACCTTATATAGAATTAAGTTTAGCAAACATAGGAAGAGATTCTAAATGACATCCTGATTGAGCATGGTGGTATTGAAGAAGAGTGCAACACTGCACTGCAGGTACTATACAAAGTAAAATGAAGCACCCTAAGATTATTGACAAGAATATAGACCAATCAGCAGGAGAATATGTTGCAATGAAATAAGAATAAAGCTCATTTTATTATGATACAAAAAGGGAAGACAGGGTTACTGATGAAATGTGATAGGTAAAGAGGAAGACATGTAGGCAGTTTTGGAAAATAACAAGCAAATAATACAAAGCAAGAGCTAACAAGCATACAAGTGTAAGCTATCAAAGTGATGCAAAAGAACATTGCATAAAAAAGACAGCATGAAAGTACAGAAGGAAACTTAATTAATAATTGTTTGGTTTATCTAGTTTGTCCCTTGTTGTTTTATAATCCGATTTGGAATTTAATTTTTGGGAGGTACTACTTACTCTTAGGTTGCCACAGACCAACAATGGCAGCTAGATGTGTATGCATAAGTCACATACCGAAAACATGATCACCTGGCAGTTCAGTGGATTGTGTTTCTTTTTGGCTAAATCTGAAACATTTTACATATTAAAAAGGGTAAGTCTCGGTATTTGGTAGATTCTCTAAAGCTGAACTGCCTAAAAAATTGATGTTTCCCACACGCTCCGGCCTTTAAAAGGGGATGGTTTAGAACAGAACGCCATAATTAAGATGAGTCAGTCCTATTGCTGTAGTTTCTATGAGTAATAAAAGGTTATTTCTTGTTATTTTTATATGGGTTTGTTGGCAGTTGGCAGTGGTAAATTAATTATATTTTAAAGTTTATGAAAAGAAATTTACCAGTGATTTATTTTTCATCAACACAAATTGGCGTGAGTTCTATTAAGTTCCAAAGCAGTGGTTGCCAATCGGTGGTCTGAGAAAATTTTGGTGGTTCGTGGCTCTGGTCAGTGCACCCCCCAGCGGGGTCAGGAAAAGGACCCTGCTAGGAAGGGGAGCGCACCGGCGAATCACAGGTCTCTGGACACAACCGCCCACTCTCCAGACCTGCGATGGGAAAGAGGACAGGTTCTGGCATCATGACGTCACTATGGGGGAAGTTTCTTCCCCTTTGAGTGACGCACGGCTTTCTGCGCATGCGTGGTCCAGAGCCCGTAAGTTTAGTGGTCCATAGGTCCGAAAAGGTTGGCAACCACTGTTCTAAAATACTGTATATCTAAAGTCAAACCTATAATTTTGGATTGTGTAGGAAATGGTTAAAGCTAGTCATTTTTTATTTACTGCGTCCAATTGGAAGATTTTTCTTTCTCTGTTCTGGAAACACAACAATAAGTAAGAGGAGAAAACCTATTGCTAACCATTTACATGTCAGTGAAAAAGGTGTTCACGTTGAAAGATTTGCCATCTGTTCTTACTCTGATGACAACTGTAACATTTAAGATTTTTCATGAAAATGATCACCAAGACAAAAAGAAAAGAGTGCATCTTTCCAGGAATATAATCTGATTTTTTAAATTTTCTTGTTAATTCCGAAATTACAATACCTAAAAAGAAAAAAATTACATTATACAATAAAGATGCAATTGTTAGTTATTGAACCAAAAATGTAAGTCCTAGAGATATAAATACAAGTTGATGAGTGACAGAAAATATCTGAATATGACTATCTGTTTTCAATTAATGGTCTGAAAGCGCTGACAATCTCTATATGTTTTAACAACCATTGCCTGTTAAATGCCAGCCTCGGGATCAATAGTCACTCAATTAAAAAAGGAAATTTGGAAATGGATGATATCAGGATTTGCTCCAAACAGCATTAATTAAACTTAAAATGCGGCAGTAGAGGGTGACACGAAGCCAGTCAGCAACCTAACGTTCTAAATCTACTAAGCCAAAACAAATACTACAAAAGCTATTAGGAGGGCAAAATGCTGGCTGATCCAAATGGATATTAAAGATTCCATTCTATTACTAATTAGGGTATACATAAAATCCAATCTATAAACCTACCTGTTAAACCTAAACATCCTGCTATGAAAAAAAGTTGCATACCTAAGCTACATTAGTAGTAATGTAAGTAGTAATCACTGTGCTGTGAAATAGTCCTTTAACTACAGAAATATAAAGTATGGACTGACAACTTAATGTATTTCAGTGCTGTATTTTTAGCAGCAATCGTCTCATTTTAAGTCTATTTTTTTCATTGGTGACATTCCTTCAGTTTGGACTTTTTTTTACACTTAGGCCAGTTCATTAGGAGACGAGTTATCTTCTTTGATAGAAAATGTACTTACTGGTCGATAAAATCTTTTTTACCAGGGGTGATGCTCTCTATTTGGACTTTGTTATTGAATGGTTCAAAGCTCACAGCTAAGGTACAGTCAATGCTGCAGGCAAATGATAACATTCATTTTCACTTTAAAGACCGGCTAGCAGGGCACACAGAACATTGAAATAGGAAGGTTGTCTCTTCTCCCTTCGTGCAGTTCTGCTCTCGCCAGAAATCATTAGGTTATGTCACTCAGTCTAGACAGCACAAGTAAAGAGGATGAATGAATGGCAAGTATTTATCTATTTTACCTGTACTATTTAAAAAAATATAGAGTAACGTTGAAATATATATAGATCAAAATCATGATGGTCTATATAGTCAATTGCTTCCCCTTTACATCAGTATGGGTGGAGTCAAGCACCTATTGAAGCATAGATATTTACAGGGGCAGCAGGTAAGTTGTCTCAATAAAGAGTAAAATGACACAGATCAGTATTCTTAGTGTGAAAATGACACAGAAAGATACCGTGCTAAGAGGACCCCCCAATAAGTAATACACAAACCAGAACTCCTCTATGTGCAAAGTTCCAAATGTAATAGCACAGGTCAGCACTGAAGACGCTTTTCTGATCTTAATAATCTTCTTTGACCAGTAATGCAAAATATCACTAGAGATCAATGCACTGCTGACTTGTTTTTATGACAATATGAGTTATCTATAAGGAATACATTATAACATGATGATATGTTCTACTTAAGGTATGACTACAGTCTGGTTAAAAATTTTTAAGAGATAGAGAGAAATAGGAATTTAAGATATGATAAAGTTGATATTTGACGAGATAAATAAATCTGAACAAGATGTAAAGCCATATAAGCATTTTTAGTGCCTGTGCCAACAGTCATTAGGCTGGTGTTGATGGGCATCAATTTAACATCAGTTTGGAACACTTCTGAGATTTTACAGAAGAAATTGACAGTTGCAAATGTCCTGCAATTGACCAGCTATAAGCAGGTTTTGCATCCCCATAGATTTGTAGGGCAATCCAAAACCCATTTGACATGAACAAAAGACAGTTGACATAGGCCCCTAGTGCACCTATAGTACATCATGTTTACTTCTGTAATGTATATGAAAATGGGAGTTTTGTCCATTACTCTGGCCTAACTTATTCCATGCCTGTTATATCATTGATAAAGTAATGAAGGTACAAACATTCACCATTGATAGGCTGCTTTTTACTGTCAGTATAGGTTTTATTTAAAGGGGGTGACCAAGTATTCTGGATATGAAACATGATCATACCTTCAGAAAGCATGAAAAAGTTTAAATTCTAAAAGTTACATTTTATACGAATAACTCCAAATAAGTTACACAATGATCTGTGCTAATGCTGTATGTAATTGTAATGGCAAATTGAATACCATGTGATTTAGAATACTTTAAATGATTGTAATGGCTTCTCTTTGATAACTATTTTAAAATCCTAATTTTTACCTTTCATGTTGTAAACAAATTTTTGCTAAGACCACAGTGGCAATACATACAGAGTTTAGGGACATTTTTTACCCTAAAAAATTTTGCGCCCTGTCTCTATATAGAGAAACAAAATTAGAAGGTGGTATGTTTTACAATAAGTAGTTTGTTTAAATCAAATGACCAATAAATAGTAAATGTAAAGACGAGCACTGGGATAGAGTTATAATAAAAATAGAGGGACAGTGTTACCCATCACCATCTTTGAAGTGTACATTACAAAATTCAATAGGAGCAACTTCATTGCATGAAGTACACTTCACTAACTGTATGAAATTAAATGTAGATCTTAAAGAACGTGTATTACCATAGGATGTAAATTCATATATTCTTATTGGAGACAAAGATATATAAGTACCATTAAGTGCTAATCTGAAAAACATTGGTACATTTATATGTAAATTGCATTTAAAAAAAAAAATCTAAGACATTCCAATCATTAAGTACACATGGAAATCAATCATTTAGATTTATTGAATTACCTCTAAATGAATAAATGTCTTGTCTGGCACTTTCTTCTTAAAATAAAATATTGGTTAAAAATAAGTATTGGTGTAAAATATATTAATATAAATACTCTATAAAGTAAATCAGTTAGGTACCACTTATTCTTGGAAATAACAATCATTATAAATAAATATTGGCTTTCTTTTTCCCAGGCTCTATCTGCACCGTGTTGCAGTGCTGGTGTCACTGGAACTGAAGCACTACAGTTGGGAAGTTTCCTCCTACTGGGAATCTGCATTATAGTCTGTGCTTCTGCCAAGCTCTAAATAGGCTGGCTTAGTCTACTGTTCAAAAAATCTAAAAGCCTTGGTGGAGAACCCAGGGGAGTAAGTAATGCTAAAGTAGCTGGTTCACTCAGTGAACTGGAAGAACTAACTTCTATAAACCCCACTGAGATTAAAATCAAATCTCAAATGCAATTTATTACACAGATGATATACTGCAGATACTTCCTGATGGGAAACAGAAGTAAAATAAAAAGGAGAACACAGTAAAAGTTAGAGCAGATGGCAAAAGCCAATGTGCTCATTTTTCGATTGTCAGATACTCTACTCACTGAATGTCCAGCATTCTCAAATAACGTTTAATTAGTTTAGCAAAATAATAAAAGTATCCAATGCAGGTCTGTAAACTAAGGATGAAATAAAATCGGATTAGTTGATTAGTGTTCAACAAGCAGAATAATATATATATATATATTAATTTTTAATTTATTTATTTATTTTTGACACCTTGTTTAGCAACATTAATATTGCCCATTCAAAAATATTCACATCTTTTTTCAGACTTAGCCAATAATGTATTCTGTTGTCCATCATACCAGTGAATTTAGAACCATGGCCACTGATGAGATGTAGAGCACATTGTGATTTGAAAACAACCTTCCAGGATAAATTTGACTGTGCTCCACTGGAAACACAAGATCTGAGCTTACCAGAAATATTCCACCAAGAGAGAACATCTATGACACCCACCACAGAAGCTTCTACTTCAAAGAAGAAAGAAGAATTCAGCCTGGGTGAATCAAAGAAATTTCAGTAGCAAAAGCTTCCTTCAGAATCTGGAAGGTTTAGAAAGTTTCCGGAGATCAGACTTTTTAGTTACTCCCTTTTTGGGTCATGGCAGTTATTGGGACATCTAGCGTTATATATTAATTAAAAAATTGACAGTAATAATTGTCAAAGACATTAAAACATCTAAATAGATAGCATTGAACAATTTAGTAGGGCAGATAATTTGACAGGATTCATGTGCAGAAATAAAATTTCAGAAAGTTCAAGCAAACATTTCCATTCTCAACCTTGATGTAGAGCAGGGGTGCCCATATTTTTTTGGCTTGCAAGCTACTTTTAAAAAGACCAAGTCAAAATGATCTACCAACAATAAAAATGATAAACATATATTTATTTATATATATACCAAGTATATTTTATATTTAAAATATTTATTGTTTACCTTGCATACCAGCATGAAGATGTATGGCACAATACAATTCTGTACATTTTTGGCCATTACTCCAATGACGTCTTAAACTGAATGGAATCAAAGTTGCATAGTCCAGACAGTAGCTGCTGGTAGCCAGCCTCAAACAGGCTTCCAAATGATCATCAGTTATGGTGGAACGGTATTTGGACTTAATAACTCCTGTGCACGGTAGAGTTAATGTTGAAAGCCGTGGCTCCACGATCCACTCGCTTTGACATCTACCGATTGAACGAGATCCACGTGTTGGGCACCCCTGATGTAGACCATTGATCTGAAGTCAATGCAGAATCCTCTAGGTGTAGTGGTAGTGAGTTGGTATATTCTTGCAATCCACCAAAACATCATTCAAAATGACAGACAACACAAACATATAGAGGATTATGAAGTAATGTTGTGGGTATTAAATGAGTTTTCCATTTATCTCTTTCCTAGATGTGGAGTACGTTGCAGGCTCCCTGTAAGTCCAATTTGGTAAAGCACTGGCCACTTGAAGTTAATCAAAAAATTCATTATTCAAAAGTTTTCCTTTGAACCCTATTGATGCAAAGGTGCTGGGAACAATCCTTTTGCACAAAAGGAACACAGCTCCTACTGGTGATGAAGACTTGCAGATTAAACTACTTTTCAAATTATCTCAGGTATGAGTTTAGTCTCTGGAATGGAGAGTAGATAAGTCCTACCCAGAGTATGTAGAATCCAGCAACAAGTCTTGGTCCCACATACTTGTTCCTGGAAACTTCAACATGGATAAATAGACATTATCCAGGGTAGCCAGAAGATCTCATTCAGCAAATTTACCTTAAACTGGCCTGCTAGGCCTAGCCAGAACACAACAGCATCATTGCCAAAGTAAATTCAGTTGTCTGGTTAACTTGATGTGAGCGAGGCCTAATGTAGGAGGATTTCAGAGGCTGCAAAGGAGTTTTGCCCTGTTTTATAAAATCTTTGCAGACAGACTGCAGATAAGTATGTTTTTTTAGAATTGGATTGCCCTTCTTCCAAAGGGTTGATGTCCAAGCAAGCGATTTTACCACTGAATGATGAATCCCCCAAAAGGGAGTCAAAATCCCCCAAAAGAGCTTGAGTGAGTCAAAACCCCCAAAGAGTAGTGAGTTGAAATATAAATGCGGTATGAGACAGCATCTAGAAATACCCCAAAAGTCACAAAAAGCAAGATACACTGGAAGGAAGTCTGGAATAACTTACTGTATACAGGGCAGATCATGTGATTGGGCAAAAGATCATGTACAAAAATGTAATTTTAATCAAAAGTTGCTGCTTCTATAATTAACATTTTAGATCAGCCAAAAAAAAAATCAATAAATCCTAATCATAACTTGTACTGTGCCTTACCCTTAGTTATAGTCAAACCTCTAACAATAGTTTGACCTCCAGAGCTTTACTTACCTTATATGAAAGTATCCCAGAGCCTGAACAAACTACTAGCTATGCCAATATACCAGGAAACTATTTGTGAAAAAGAAACAAGCTTCCCACACCTGCCAGGGATGGGGAATCCCAATGCTTCTGCTGTACTCCTCATATTTTAAAATAAATGAAATTCCAAAAGTAAATATGAGATACCTTTACAATGGATGCCACAGGTGGGAAGACCTGGCAGGTCTGCCGGGGGAATCTTGTTACTGGAGTCCCAAGAGATGTAACCCAACAAACATCCAGCTGAAATAACCCTTTACAAAGCTGGACATTTATTTTACATAGCTGTGAAAAGTGTGCAGGTCTTGGTTTGGTATAGTGCTAGTAAATGAGTTTCAAATATTAAATAGAAGGGTTTGCACGCTGTTTCATCAATGACCTTGACAATTTATAACTAAGAAAACTATGAAAAATGTCGGCTAATATAGCCAATAATACAGAAGCTCAACATCTAATGAAATGCAAATCACCAGACCACTGTTTTGTGTTGTGGGATTCCAGTTTTTAATTCCAGTTTATAACAGTGGATTACATTTTAAAAATAAGCAGTTCATACATTTATACCATCCCATACATATAAACCTCTTAGCTTTTGTTCTGTTGGTTGGAGCTGCATTGCATATTCAGTGTGCACATATGTGAAAGTCATGCTCCATAGAGGTCTATTTATCAAGCACTGAACCTAACATTCACCAAGCATTCTCTGCTACGGAATCAATCACTGCCATGGAAAATACACTGACCTGGAGGATTCTCCATCTGAGAATGTTAAGTGAATGTCACATTCACTGCTTTATGAATAGACTTCTTAGTCTATCTATAGTAAAATTCCACTTGAAATTCTATGAGCGAGAAGATAACAACTCATTATACAAAGAGCTTCCTGAGCTTAACAACCTGAGTAACATTGACAGCTCAAAAGTCAAAAATAAAGGATCCTGGCTTCAAGGCGGATGTGTTGGGAATATAACCTTAAACAGAAAGGGGGTTGCTGCAAGAAAATATCCTGATGAATAATCATTCCAAATCCACTAGAGGGAGCCCTGGTCGCATTTTTTAAACATGAAAGGCCTGCTATTTACTCAACGTAGGTCACAAATTAAAGGATCAAAAAAATAATTAGCAATAGAAAAGAATAAAACATTCAGGTAGCAAGAAAGCTTAGACTGTGTGTATAATTCTAAATGACAAGGAAAATATGAAAATAGTGTTGGCATTTAGAATACTGAATTAAACAACCTTCATCTTCAATGGTTCCTGGCATTCATAATTCCCCATACTATACAAATGCTTTCTGCGTACAGAGCAAAATTAAACTGTCAATAAACTTTTGATTGCAGAGCGCTTAGAGTAACTGTAATGTCGGAAATTGCTCTGAAAACTGTATGACCCTGCAGATCAAGTCTGGAATAAGAATACAGTTCCACATTTGTATTGTGTATTGAATTTAAATGGACAGTAATATAACTTCATCTTCACTACAAGGAGAAGTGCTGAGAAAGATGTGAAGCCAAAACACTTAAAAGCCATAGACCTAGAAATCATGTTACAAAATTACAGCCTTGACAAAAGGGTATGGAAAGCTTAACATTTCCTGATGTCCTTAAATAATAGGTATAAGGTTCTGTTAATACATACTACCTGATGGTCACTGATCTGAGCCTAAGACAGATTTACACATTATCAGGATCTTTCAGAGTAGTAGAAAATGTCAGCTAACATGTATGTAGCAGAAAGAGCAAAAAGTAACTTACTGCATCCAATAAAAACAGAGACTGCATTTCTGTACACATTTGGACAAAAGAACATTTCTAAATTGATGCTCATTGCAATTGTTTTTTGTTTAAAGCAGAACTCTTACCATAAAAAAAACTAGATAAAAATGACTAGCTTTATAGATAAAACCATTTTTTTTTGTAATATTTTTTAGTAGGAAGTCGGTATTTGGCTGTATGTCTTCCAAACCCATCTGCCTTATGAATGACCCAATAATGTAATAGGCAAGCTTAATAACCATTTGTGAGTCGTAGGTGGGGGAGTGGTACCAAGGATCCCCCCTTCTATTGCAAGTATGTATGTAGACACATTAAAAAACTATTTGGGGCTCTTATGGTGCCCCAAACATAACTGAGGTGTAAAGGCCACACCAGGTACCTGTTCTACCATTGTGATCTTGTATACAGAGGAAAACTAAAGAGTAGGTCACCCTTTCTAAACCTTTATATCATGGGGGAACCCCTTGAAATAACTTCAAGGAACCCCAGCTTTAATTACTATATCCACATTTGGATTTAACTCACTGCACATTATTGCAGTGTTCAGTGGGAACAGTAAGAACCTCTTACATTGCAGGTCAGTGGGAAGAATGTCAGATGAAAAGATCATTAATGTCACCTAAACTGACCGGAGCATCCCCCTAGTAACCTCTAGAGGAACCCTGGCTGAGGAACACTGCGCTTTAAAAAACATTTTGTGTCTGCAGAATACCTTTTGTGGCTTAGTATAGCATGGCTGCACTGGAAACCATTCACTTTAATACATCTGCATGGCTGAGCTGGAGCCAGTTCATGCTGCAGCATTATTCTGCATCCTATGCAGTCCTGTAAAATGGATATTTTAAGCTTGAGTTGTTACTGGAGAGCATGATATAACACTGGCAAAAGATTCAGGATTCACTACAAAGAGTGCTTCTTGTAGAGCTTATAACTTGCATTCTTAGATCTGTCACATCAGAATAGATCTCCCAAGGACACATTACAGATGGGTTAGCAGTACACCGTATGAATAGACATCACGTTCTGCATTTTATGCCATTCAATAGTACTTTGACTTTATTTTTTGTAAGTCTTATAACTACATGTTTTGTATTTTTTTCCTGTTTATATAGTGGCAACATATTTCTCTAGGGAGGCATTCATATCAGTAACTATCCTCACCACGGTCACAGACTCAATTACTGTTATAATTCATGTATGCATGGCCCTGTCATATCCTGCAGCTCCTGACAAGACAACGTTCACAAACTCTAAGGCAATTCTGGTTAAAGACCTGTTAATACACAAGTATGTTTAAGACTGCGGGAGAAAACTCATGAGAGCATGCAGAGAACATACAATTTTAATGCATTTCTAATCCAATATGGGAATAGATTGCAGGACCCTGTGCTGAAAAAATCAAACCAGCAAGCAGCCATGCTGTTTATAAAATGCATAAATAAAAACAAGTGAAAAAAGAAGATACATAAGGTCATATAACAGATTTATATAGGAACACGGTACTATAGGAAACATTTCTAGGATCCAAAGCCTGAATAGACCATTGTAACTCCTGTCACCACTGATATGGAGAGCTTTCCTGTCGCTATTGTTTCACCAAAACATATTTTAGGGATGTCAGTAGCTTTGGAAGCCTCTTTATGCCAGCATTATCTATAGGGAATGTACTTCTTTCATTCAAAGGCATCGGCAAGGTCTGCAATGACATTACTGTTCAGTGAAATGGTTCAGCGGAACAAAATAATGACACAACTTAAATGTACATGAAAAGGATAAAATAAGATTTCAGCAAATGCTGCAACAGTTATATCCTATAAAGTCCTGATTTAGCCTTTATACAAAGGTCTAGGTATACAGTTAGACAGATCTTTAATATCATTTCAGCAGAATGCACATGATAGTCAAATTTCTTGCCAATTAGGTGGGCCCTTCTAAAGTCTTGTGTCCAAATTACCCTGGAACATGTGGTGACTGCAGTAAAGGCATCTTCCAATTTTTGTGTTAGGGAAATTGTGTCCCAGATTATATGGAGGACATTCTACCCAACCTGGAGAGTTCTGTCCCTGAACACCTTAGCCATCAGAGACTATCAGTACTTTTCACTTTTTTCTATCTGTATATGTATTATATATTTAAATATTTATATTTGTCTATATAGTGGCCCTTTCAGCACCACCTTCAGTGGAAGCCTCTATACATATGAAGCTGCTACATTGACCATATATACTCCATACATGCTATTCTGTCTATGGAAAAGTCACAATCACAACATGTAAGAGTTGAGTTCCTGGCCACAAACAGATATCTACATGTTTATGCTCATACGGTTTGTTTTCCTTCCTGACAGGAGTTTTTGAAGTAATTTGGGTGTGTGAAACTCAGCATGAACTATTCTGCTACATCCTAACTGCTCTCTATAACCCATTTCCAACAAGCCTATCTGAATTCATTGCATATGTATCTTAATAGCATGTTATACTGATCCTAAATGCAAGATAAATGTATGAATACACACTGCATTTGCCTTGCTTCTGAGTCCATTTTAGTAACCCTAAAACCAATAAAGCTGGGCAATGTCCAGAATGGATAAAATTAAAGGTGACTTTAAGTTGGTAATTCCCTTGCTAATAGGTAAAAAGAATGAATGAATGAATGAATTCACTGGTTTCCAGTCTCTGTGTTGGCTTAGATTATATTATAGGGTTATTACTAATGTTCTGTATGTGTAGCAGCAGTAGCTATTCAGCTCCACTGAGATTATTTTCTAAAATTAAAGACAGTTGTCAGTTTCTCCCTAGGCAACCCAAAATGTGAAAGTCATTCTGGTACCGTGCGTTTCTAATCACCAAGTAATGTGATGAGAACATAATTAATAGTAATGTATTGTAATACTTTAAACGTGATCAGTGATAAAGATGAGAATTAAACTTTTTAGCCCAGAATAAAGAAAAAAAAAAGAGCTTAACTTCAAGTCAGGGCTGCTGCCCCCTCCCCTACAGTGAATGCTTTCCACCAATAGATATTGCTCTCAGTCCTCCAGGCTAAATGATGATCACAATCTATCAGCTCACCGCCTACTAGGTCATCACCCAACCTGGGCTTACAGTATTACTGTACTCAATGGTGCTGACATATCATAGGAACCCCTCAGACCAAAAAAAAAAAACAAGACAAGTAGAGGAAGGCCCTATATTATTGACCAGCCAGAAAAACCTTGGAAATAAGGTGTAAAATTTACAGTGTATATATTTTTTCAGTGCAGTCAAAAAAGGCTAAGTCTACACTGAGTTTTTAAAAAATTATAAATATGTTTTAATTAAAGATATGTAGCAGAGAAGAGTTGGAATAGGGGAAAACATCTTTCTTTTTGGGCATTTTAACTCCAAAGACTGCAGGATTCTTTTTATTTAAAGCCCAACAAGAAAACACTTTGATGTGGACTGGCTCATCAGAATGATTATCAAATATGGGTGTATAATTGCTCGGATTAAACGTTGGGGAAACAGTCTATGTAGACTTGGTTTAAGTGTACGGATGTGACCCAGACATAACTATTTGTGGTGCCAGATTCTACATGAATTCATTATGCTTCCAAGAAAAGGGGCTAAGTTCAAGCTCCAGCATTCTTGATTGTTCATGTTAAAGGAACACATATATTTTTCGTGTTTTTGCCCCTGGTTTATAAATAGTTCAAATCTTCCTCTAATAATAGAAGCTTTAGTAGAATTGATTGGGTCTCACCACTTAAAGCCTCCATACACATCACTTCATACAAGCGCATTCACCACTATGCATTCCTCTGAATATTGCTGCCCAAATTCAGCAAAGAGTTTAGAAAAAATGAGCTCATAAGGTCAACCAGAAGAATTAAAAGGATGTGGGAGGTCTCTGTAACAGAATGCATTCAACACAATGGTGATTCATGGTCCTATAGTAAGCAGCCATAAATACAGTTTAATGCCAGGAACACATCCAAAAGAGTCACAGCTACAATTCCCCTTTCACAGTGCAAGGAATTTTTGACTTAATTATCAGTAGAACATAGAGCAAAACAACTGAACTCCATAGAAGAGTACACTAGTCATTCATTATCACTACAAGTGTCAATCAGAGTCCATTCAAAAAGCTGTGCAAATAAATAAAGCCAGCTATACAGAAGTTGAGTGCAACGTGAACCTAAGCATAGCAGGATTAAAGTTTGATCAAGTGGTTGTCACACAGAAGTATTACATTTTTTCTATATATTAATATATAGATTGAAATATAATTTAAAAAATGGAAAATACACAAAGGTTTGCAATGAGTGCGAAAATTTGCTTAGAGAGTCATAATTAAATACTATAATACCTTACTAAAACAGACCATTCTATGGCTGCCAGCATGTAAGGGTCGGAAGGGAGTATGGGAAGATGCGTTTTTCTGCAGTCTGATCTTTTAGGGCTATTTCACAGTCCATTCCTTCTATTTATTATAAAAATAAATACATTTACTATTGCATTAAAATGAATAAAGAAAAAAATACTGTTTTTCTGTTTATTACTGCACCTTTGGGCTGCTGTTATGTTTCAGGTGTAAAATGCTTCCTGTTCAGATGGAGGGGGGTATTGTTCCACATTGCTGCAACAGCTTGTTGTTTGATACACACAGCAGTAAAAATTTAATCTATAACAGGCTTCATGCATGCTACAATGCCTTAAAAATAGCATCCAAAAAGCAGAATTGGGTAAATAGCTAATAATGAGACATTTTTATTAATGAATTTGAATATCTTTAAAGAGTTCCCCTTTGGAGACCTTAAACTGTGTTAAACCAGATTAACATTACCAAGACTATAACATTCTGTACCATTCTAATCAGTACTTTAGCGTGATGCAGGAGGATGCATGCTGAATGCCTGCCTACAACTGTTTCCCCTAGTGCTGCTTACTTCTTAATAATACAAGCATAATACTATAAGAAAACACTTGAAACAAGCTACGCTTACATGTTCTTATGGCACGTTTACTAAACATGCTCTTTCCTTTTACCTGAATAGGGTCATTTTACCTTAATAGATATGATATTCTTTCAGGACACCTTTACTGTATGCTTTCAGATAAGTTCAGACTTGTCTTCATAGAACACCACTTCTGTAGCTTTTTCTGTAAATACAGATCACAAGCATCTACAAAGAAATACATGTATTTCTTTTTTAAATCCCCAGTCCACAAGCCGGAAAAATCTATACTCGGGGTAAAGGAGGTCAGTGAGAATATTGCTATGGCACTGGCCTCCGCCATCTGCTATCCTTCTGGTATTATAGTGATTTTTATTTCACAAAATAAATACTTCCATAAATCAGATTTGGACTGTGTACTGTTCATTCTACTTATTCAGATGTTACATTTTTCAATACAACCATGCAAGAGAACGTATGGCCTCGGGGTCTGTATTTACCGGTAATACTGGCAATCCTTTAGGAGCTTATCTCCTCGCAGTCTAGGATTGTGCTGAATAAATGACTGGACGGGGCTCTAAACATGCCAACACAATGCTGTCTCAACATACTAATGCCTTCTGGTTCTCTTTTAGCAGTGATTGAACAAGCCCCTTCTGCGCAGAACAGATCACATTTTTGGCAAGCAGCAAACTGGTAAAACCCATCACACTCTGGGTCCTGCCCTTCTCTATTGCCAACAAGAATACATTCACCCTTGGCTGTGAGAGACAATGAAATTTTCAGCCTCCCTTTTTTTCTGCTATGGAAGTGACTCCTGCAGGAGACATCACTAACGGCTGACAGATGAATTTAATTACACAAAGAGTAGGCCAATACATCTGGCACCTGTTTGGAAAGAGCAGCTTTTCCCAGATGGACAATGGAAGTTCAGCAAGGCAAGCATGACGGCATAATAAATGAATATGTCGTGCCACAGATAACACAGGTCAGGGATGCTCAGCGATATTCAAAGGATGAAGTATGTACTACTGGGAGATGTCCTTTTGTGTGTGTTAAATGACAAACTAATGCATCTTCCATGCATATAAGCATACATGGCTCACCACTTCTAACCAGCTCAAGGTTATCATTAATCAGCCAATGGAGGGCAAATGGTCATCCTAAGGCAAAGGTCACATTTGCCACAGCTGTAGAATTATGTTCAAGTGCTTTTAGTGCTTCTACTGATACATTCTCATCACTTTCTATTAAAGCAAATGGTGGAGAATAAAGAGGAACTCTTCTTTAGTCTGAAAAATAACACTCCTTCTTTACCTATTTTGTTCCACTATGGATGGATAACTTTGGTACTGTTTAACATGCATAGCTAAAAGTATTTACGTTTGGCTTCTATCAAAAAAAGGGTGTAGGGGTGGTGTCTATTTATGTGCATTGTGTGAAATGGAGACTATGAACTCCTAATTCTTAGTTGCATCCATATGATCCTTTCATACGTAACACACATCATGTATATAATGTGTGCATGGCAAGAGCAACAACATTCTGTTTTACCAAGGGTACTATGAGTCTACATGAGTATTAATATGTTCTTCCAAATTTGTATACCAGTGTGTTTTACCTTTTTTTCCCCAAACATTCTTCATTTCATTATGTTTTCATACTAGTCATTTAACTCTTAAATAATTTGCATTCTTATATGTTATTTATGAACATGGTAATTGTATCCCCATTCTGACATAGCTAAAACCCTATAGCAATTCACTGTAGTCATTTCCAGTGTTCTGCATTCCCTCTTCTTAGATGCCAGTCATATGGGTAATGTATACCTGTGCTCTCTATACTTGTTTACTATACATGGCTATCTCCAGTTAAAGCTCTGTCATGGCCCCAACAACTATCCTCAGGGTGCCCATTACTTGGTAATGATGCTTGAACTGCAGCTGTTTGAGCCAAAACTAAGTATTTGCAAAGTAAGCGCTCCAAGTTTGAAGCTACCTACCAAAAATCAGAAGAACCTTGTCAACCTAACACCAAGGTTTTTTTTTTTAAAATAATCTGTGGGCCCTAGAATCATTGGTAATGATTACATATAAAAATGGTTACATTTGAGCTAAAAAAACTCCTGTCTATATATAAACTTTACCCCCCCTTCCCCCTGAACCTTACTACCTCTGGCCCACCCTTTTCATCCAATAGGTTTCAGTTCTTGAAGTCCCTGATGTGGGTGATACACATTCATCCAAGAACTTCAATCTTTTAATTACTTCAAAAGCCAGGTCATTGCTTGTACCAGAGCATAGGGCTCTATAATGCAGTACTAAAAAGGGACCGGTCATATTTTTAAGCAGCCATGTGCATTAACCAGTTGGCTCCTTCCACCATCCAAGATCTGCAAGCATTGCATGGAAAAGAACACAAATCCCATGATAATGTCAATGGGTCTCACCCCACTACCTGTCCTTGTGACATGTAATGCAGAGTCTTTGCAAAGGGGAAAGAAAGACATTACCAACAAAATAAGTTGGAATTTGTCTGTATTTGTTCTCCTTGCCTTGTGCTTTTCAGCATCCTCATTCCTTACTTATTTTCCCATATCTTATGCATGATCTATCCCCCTGCAGTCTGTACAGTTCTTGTACCAAGCTTTGGAGGCTTGTATTCCCTCCTGAGCACTGACCATTACACGCACACAAGTCCTAACATCCCCTAGAAGTAGCCAGCACAATGATCAGGTCGTTCAGGTGCATTCATAGTTAGCCAGAATGGGAAATAAACAAGCAGACCTGAGCCTGCATTACATGGAGCAATTAGACTTTAGCAAAAGTTTCTGCTGCTGAGCCCAAATATACACAACTATAACAAACAAAGGACATCATTAGGATAAGTGTTAAAAGAATGCTCAGCTAACCAGCCCTTCTCCTGACTCTGTCAATGTGCTGTCTGTTTTATTACAATGGAACTGGCCATTTCTGATATTTTCACAGTGATGAACCTAACCTTTTCATGCTTTGTAAGACAACCAAAATGCCAGCATCACAATTCTGATGCAAAGGAACATAAATATTTATTTTACAGCATGATATCTGCAAATATGACATCAATATTTAAACATTCACCATAATATATGCATTTTAAAGCTATACTACAAGGAAAACAGCTAGTACAGAAGTACACGTTTAAGTACTTAGGCTTGTGGAATTTGAAAATATATTTCACTTTTTAATTAATACAAGTTTTTTAAATTTTTTAGCTTATAAAATAAATAATATATTTAAGCTTCCTGATTATTAGTAAGCCCTGAATCCGAACCTGCACAAATGAAAGTCATTGCGCTTGATTTATTAAAGCTCTCCAAGGTTGGGGAGGATACACTTTCATCATTGAAGCTGGATGATCCAGCAAACCTGGAATGGATCTGGTCTGGGATTCAAAACATTTTCTAGAAAATAACATGAATGATGGTAGCAACATAGATTGTTAGCAGTTTAGAGATACATATTACTTGTTGAATGGAACTGCTTACTAGGTGAGGCTACGCTTAGACTAGCCATATTGTACTGTGGAGTTTACCACCCCCAGACACCTACTGTAAAACACTAGGTGCATGGGAGTGGTAAAAGATGGTATTTGTTTGTGTAGGCGTTTGCACATACCTATTGCAGGTGGCTGCAAAAGCCTGGCAGAGAAGTCCCTACTGCCTCCTACAATTAAAGTAAAACTGGTCAACACTGCTGACAATAACTGCTAGCCCGAACTGAGTCTGAAGCTAGTAGCTGACAATAAAAGCTGCATTACTTAGCTCTTGTAGGGGAAGCTTGAAGTTTAAAGCTAGGTACACACTTCTAATGGTTCTCGTCCGACAATCAGCTCAGGGCCGATATCGGGCAAAAATCTGGAATGTGTACAGCACGCGTCATTCATCGTCCGAACAACCGTCCTGGCGGATCCAAGGACAATCATAATGTAAGGGAAGGGGGAGAGCGCACAGCAGGGCTCCGCTCTGTCTTTCTCCCCCTTCCCTCTGCATGGAGCAGAACAGTGCTGTATGTACAGCACTCATTCATGCATTATGCAGTGCATAGTCTTTGGAAAGGATCGTGAAAGATCCTTTCCAACGACTAAAAATTTGAAGTGTGCACGCAGCTTTATACCTTCTAGGGAAACCCTTAAGGTGCGTACACACTTCCAATTTTTATCGTTCCAATCGAACGACGAACAATCGATTGGGCAAAAAATCGTTCGTAAAAAAGTAACCAACGACGCCGACGAACGAGGAAAGTCGCTGGAAACGAACGACCGGACCGGCGGATCGGATTGGACGACGATCGTTGAACATCGTTCGTGTGTACGGTCGTTCGTTGATCGTCCATGTTCAGAGCATGCGTGATGAACGAACGTCCGTTCACTTTCCTGTCGTGCACATAGTTCATCTATCGTTCAAACGATCGTATCTATTGTGTGTACAATATCTACGAACGATCGTGTCGTTACCTCTATGTGCAGGATCGGTGCTATACGATCGTTCGTATATATCGTGCAGGAACGTTCGTCGTTCGTTTTCTGACGATAATAATTGGAAGTGTGTACGTAGCTTTGATCAAGGATATGGTAACTTTCCCAAAGTTTTTATTTGCATAATCATAAGTAACCCTCTTCACACCCAGGCCTGTTGATAAGTTGTTTAGAAGTTTATTGTTGTATTATCTGACTGACAGTCTTTGTTGTAACAGGTTGTAACCTACCTACTGCAGTTGTATGTCTGTCTTATCATTTCTTAAAGTTACACAGCAATGGCACAATCTCACAGTTTATCACAGTTAATGTATGCTTAAGAGCTATCCCTCCAGGTGACCATGACTGGACAATTATAGAAAAAGAAGCACACTGATTGACTTTTACATCTGCCTGGACTTCAGCTTTACCATATAAACTGTAGTTGGGGTGTAAGGGTTTTTACGTGTTGGGCTAGATGTACTGTACATGCTTTGTGTTGTACTACACAGTTGTGTGTGCTCGGGAACACTCAGCACAGAGATCAAAGAAACTAAACAAAAATATTCTTTTATAGATACATCACTATGAACAAGCTATTGAATGCAATCACAGTCAAAAAAGACTCTCACAAGTAAGAAAAGTTATACTTCAAAGGCGGTTTTGTGTGGAGAGAGATTAGGTGAAGGAGGTTTAATATATTACTTTTTCAAGTCACTCATTTATCATATTCAGCTGATTTCATCTGAAGTTTTGCTCTGAGCTCTGGATGACTTAAATCTCCCAGTCTGTTGCATGGGGAGCTGGCGGCAGATGCAAAACCCCAAAAACCATAGTCACTATGATAAAGTTAATCCCACAGATATTTCTATACAGGCTGAAAACACAATAAAGCATTTATGTATTCATGCCATGATTTGAAAGCAATATGAGCTCACTATGACCAGAACTCTAGAAATGATGTCAGTATCAACTGCTTTTTAGCTTGATATTCTGAAAACCTGCCACTGAATGATATTCAAAACTGATTTATTAAATCTGGAAACAAGAAATGGAGCACTATTGCAAGTGACCAATTATAATTCTTATTTATTTATTGCCAAACCACTCGGTCATTCTCCACCAACATTCTGTAGAATACCTGTTCATCCTGGGGTCATAGGGCTATGTTAGACTATCGTCCCATCTCATGCATCCTATTTAGTGTAGGGTTTAATGCCACTTGGCAGCACCAAAGAATGATGCCAATGATCTTTTTACCCCACTAGAAGAATGGCATTTCTCGAGCGCCTCAGTAAGATGGACATGTTTCGGACTATCAATGTAAAGGGCATTTTTCCAATTAATTTATTTCAGCAGCGATACCTTAAGTCCTGAACATTATTTTATGGGTTTCACTGTTTGCAAAAGGCTGGCATAAAGTAAACAATACATTTAAATAACTGCTGTTGGCTACAACAGTTGTTGCAACCTAGTTTTTTTATTTTAACAGTAATAGTGAGAAGTCATTAATAAGTATAGTGATTTCAGTATCTATGGAGAATTATTATACCTATGGATATCTTAAGATACTCCTGAGTAGCCAATCATTAAAATTGTCATGAGTGCAAGGAGTAGATCCCCTAATAAATCCCTCAGTCTGCAGAATATTAATATTATTACACAGTATTTATATAGCATTGACAAAGTCCTTAGTTATGTTACTAGCTGTCTCTCAGATTTAATGTCCCTACCATAGTCATATGTCAGTAACACAGTCTAAGGTCAATTTGGGTGGGATTACAATTAACTACAATTAACTGCATGCTTTTTGGAATGTGGGAGGAAATTGGAGTACCCAGAGAAAAGCCACACAAACACAGGTAGAACCTGCAAACTCCATGCAGTTAGTGTCTTGGCTGAGATTCAGATCTGTGACCTAGGCTAACTTCTGAGCCACTATGCTGCCCAGATCAAACAACTTAGAGAGAAATCAGAAGTTTTTATCTTCATACTTGCATTTGGTGACTTGTATTCATGCCATATGACAGCCAGGTAACTAACATTTATGAAAGAGGTCAGTTATGGAAAGTCTCCATGTTTTTTTCATGACAGGTATCCTTTGAATTTTCCCATCTGGTGGTATCCACATTGAGTGTGGATGACCTTAACGTGGCTTGTGCATGTTGGGTGACCTACAATTATACCAGCACATGTCTATTTAACAGTCATGTACAGTCTGACCATTACATTTTGTCCACTGTTTACTTAAAATGTCAATGTTTTTACAGCTCGGCAGGCCTGAACTTTTGTGACATATACCAAACACTAAAATATAGCGTACACATACAGGGATACAAGCGTGATAAAAATCAAAACCACCTTGAAAGTGCATCTATAAATTTTTAGCAATTATGGATCCATTCTGAATTCTATACTCTGAAATAAGAAAAACCTGCAGGTCCTTCCATTAAGTTACTTATCTAGATGTGTCTAGCTAAATTAGGTATATGTAAGTAGCCATCCTAAATGTAAAACCTGTTATTGAATATCATCTTATTTTAATGTACTTCTTAAATGCCCAGTCTTATCCTCACAACATCAACAACATTGGCTGTAATGTTTACAGCCCTGGCTGTTCTATTATACTCCAGTAAATACAGCTATTGAATCTCGGAGAGGCAATCTTTGCATGACTAAATTTGTACTCTTGCTGAAATCAAGTTCTGCTTAGATTTTTATTAGGTGAAGACAGATTTCCAGCCCATATTTGAAGCCCCAAAACAGATATGAAGGCATGCTGTTGTTTTGTGTTTTCCAAGTAAGACTGTGAGAGTGAAATAGCTACAACATGCAGTGTTTATGGTAATACACAGAACCCTTTGGCATGAGACCAGTTCTATCTTTGCAATTTTGCTCATTCCCTTTCAGCTGTCACTAATCCAGAGTCATTTAGCTATCTTCAGTAATTTATAGGAAGACCTAGGGCTTGGAATGGTGAAAAGGCGACTGCTAAGTAATGGGCTCGGTACAAAAAATTCATACCTGTTTTGTGAGCAAAGGCTGCAGATTCAGGCAGCCGATCTTTCACAATAAATAACTACATACTACTTAGCCTTTCAGGGCTGAAGGACTATTTGTTACAATGCTGCCAATTACCATCCAACACAGGAAACTACAATCCTTTTATGATAATTTCTGCACATACAGTAACTCTTCTCAACGACCACATCAATTTTATCCTCTGAGCTTACATGTACCAATAAAAACATATTGCAATATAAAACTGCAGAAAGCTAATTTATGATTGCGTGTCATGAGCTACTTACTGATGCTTTTTTATTTTGCTGCTGAACAATATTGAAGCTGTTGCCAATAACAACAAGTTTTAGCACTCTGGAGAGATGAAAGATTAGGAGGCAGCTCTAGTTTTATGTCTTCTAATTTTCCTGTTATTGAAAAAGCCCACAAAGTTATTTCCCCATGTATAGAACCATTTAAGCGGATATAAATATCAATGATATTTTATTTTAGGAGCAATTTTTCATTCTTTTTAGAAAATAGCTTAAACTTAAAATTTTCATTATTGCCTTCATTACATGTTGAAGAATAGGCTGCGTGGGTGAATACTTTTTCATTATTGTTGCTGCAATATAATAATGATTTAACCCCTATTCAGCAGGAAAACCCAGAAGTTCAATAGATACCAATATATCGCCATTCCCTTGGGCTTCAAAGGCGTTTAATGAACTGTGTTTGATATATGATGGAGGTAGAAGATAACTGAAGGGTTGCTGTGAGGTCTAAACCAGCTGTTAGCAGGGCATGATGGGATACTGATTAGAAAAGAGATGTGCAAAGCTTGATTATTCTTCCCAAATTCATTACATTTCATTAAAGGAGATGTAAAACATCAAAACATCCCTGTCAAATGCAGGCACCCAACTTAATAAAAAAATCATTCAGGTAAATGAGAGAAGCAGCAAGTGTTGCCAGCTCATAATATAAAAAACAACCAATTTGTGGTGGAATTTGCTTTGAGAAGAAAACACATTTAAGGGAACCCTTGACAATTCTTTTAGAAGCCTTAGAACACTGCTGAGTGGCATACAACAGCACTGCATACTGAGATTTCCCATCAACAAGATTAGTTTTGCCTCTACCTGCTGATCATAATAGTTTAAAAGACCTCCCCTGCTTTGTGCATCACTTGCTTCTGTCTGCAATTGATGGAAATTACACTCGGCTCATCTGTATTGCATTTGAAGAGTTAACAGTTTATGTACCAAAGGTCTTTATTTATAGGGAAAGGGGACCAGTAATTCTAGAACTAGGTTTGTTGCTCTTTTCTGGTTCCCACATGATCAGGTTTACCCCACGGCTCTACCCTGCCACAGATCACTGTCTAAATGAACTTCCATCTGTTACTCAACAGCAAATCATGGAATCTCTGCGTGGCATTGATAGAGTCAGCTTGATACTGAGGCTCCATAGGAAATGCTGCTGTACAATACAGGCTGAATATGTTTGTCATGCTGCCCTTTTTTTTCAACTGGCAGTAGGCAGAGGGAGCCAGGTGCCTCCAGCAACGTGTGCTCGCAAAATCTGCCACAATCATTTTTCATTGTCCCATTTACTAAGGCCCTGATTTGGCCCAGCTGTGACCCTTTCAATTTTTTTTTTATTTCAAAATCCTCTAAAAGATACACATCATTATCTGACAGTGCTGTGTCCCCTGCCTCTTTCATTTTTCAAGTCCTGCAACCCGTTTTACATGAGATATAAAAAAGGTTTTGAGACAGTTTTTAAACAGGCTGCACCTGGGACACTGGTGCCACAAAGCATTAAGTGTTTTCTAAAGAAATCAGGATCAGTGGGATTTGTTTGGTTCTTGTCTCCATCAGAGCAGAGAGAGGTAAAAGGCAGGATAGGGGGTGAGTACTCAGGACTTATTAAAGCAGACCTATTGCCAAAATGTTTACTTTACATACAAGGGTGGACAACCCTTTTCTGTAAGAAAAAAATGACATTTAAAAAAAAAAAAAGGTGAAGACAAAGTGGGAGCACAGTGCATCCTGGGATACCCATGTCATCCTAGGAGGCTTCTGGCTGCTCCTTCTTTGCATGCCCTGGATCAGGAGTAGCCAGAAGATGGTGGCGCCTGGAACTTCTTCCACCCTTGAGCAAAGGCAGATTTCAGGACAGCGCAGAACAGATAAGAGGACAACTCTAGAGGGATTGGAGGCTCTGCAGAAGTAAAAGGGATTATGATTTTTTTTTAGTTTAGTTCCGCTTTAAGCAGCATGTGTGTAATTTGAGTTTGAGCTATTGAGCTCCATAATTACCAGTCTGTTTTAGTAAATCATTTAGGATAAACCAAAAATTTGCAGTTAGGTTTTTGCTTCCCCTCCAAAAGACTGACCTTAGACTGTGTTATTGACATATGACTCTGGTAGAGACATTAGATTGAGAGCCCCTTTGATGTACAGATAGTGACATGACTTTGTAAAGCCCTGCATAATATGCTGGTGCTATATAAATACTAAATAATAATAATAATAAACATGTAAAAAATGGAGGTTATTCATCATACGATATTTCTATGCACTAGGTAATATATATATATATATACACACACATATAGTCCTTAAAAACAGGATACTAAATATTTACATGTTTATGATTTTGCCAAGAAGCTTTGGTTACAACTTCAATGGATGATGTCTGCATGTCAGCAGTGACACTTACTTTCCATCCCTTGAAAGGGAAGGCTTATAATATGCTCTATGATTATTACTCATGCAAGATAAAATATTCCCTTGTGTATTCAAAATGTGACTAAGATGCTGAACAACAGATCATTTGATTTGGGGCATTAACTCAATCTTTCTGCTTGGACTATTTTATAGTGACTGTAAAATATTTACTAGTTTTATGTGTACAAGATCACCTGAGGACTCTCCTAAGAAGAGGTGACCATCTTGTATCTAAAGGGTCATTTTGCCAAAAGGTGGATTTTATAGGTGGATTTGTGCTCATGAATAAACAAAAAACAGCAATACCAAAATTAACCAAACGGTTTCACTGCTGTCACTGTGATAAGGTGAGATGGCTTTCTCCTTGGCAGATCAGCTCCTCCTTTCATTTGTAAGGCTAATGGAGCTATATAGATACACTGCAGGTCCAGCATTCTGATCTTATGCAAAAGTGAAAAACAGATGTAGGGACTTAGGCATTATATGTTTTCCTATGAAAAAAGAAAAATTAGGAAAAATTGAAAAGGTAGGAATATAGTTTCATAAAAATGTTTATAATTTGTGTATCCATGTTTTCATATATTAGGAAGGAAAATGAGCTAGGTGTAATTAAATCACAGATCCAACATCCTTGGAAATGTCATAATTTGGTTATGAGCTATTCACTGATCACACATTCTCCTTTTCACCTCTTTGCCTTTACAAATGCCTGCTTGGATGCTCCAAATATGTAACCTTCTGTACTGATCCAAAAATGACATTTGCCCCTTTTTTGTGAATGCATGTAGGAGGAACCAATGGCTCATGTCACTGGCATTGCATTAATGAGGGTTGCTATCTTCCTTATGTGGTCTCCATGGTGCAGAATAATATATATATGTTATAAGATTAATACACACATCCTTTTGAGATCAGTTGAGGTCAGAAAGAGATCACATTGTAGCTTTCTTTTATTACTTCATACAAATCACTGTGTCATGGAAAATGTAGGCTCAATGTGGACATATGGCAATAACATGGTACATATATGTCAAATCATCTGTATATTAACCCTTATAGTTACAGTAAGTAGATAGATCCCCAGCTGGTGATTTCCATGAAATGTGTGGTTTTAGCTGGTATGTGTTTATTGGACATAAGTCCCAGTATGTGTGTCTAGACTTGTAGTTCCAAAGAGCAACAGATGGAGAAACGCTATTTTGGCTAAAGCTGCTTGTGAGCATTGTATGCTACATGTCCCTTAGGTGATGAAAGATTAATGAATAGCAGGACTCTGAAAATGTCCACAGCAAGGATGACATTTGTTGTGACCTACATTACACTCTTCTGGTCAGACTGCATGGACGAATAATCAATTAGAGCCAGGGGCGACCTCACTTCAAGGGAACTAATCTTTAACTAGAACTCCTGTGTTTACAAGAATGCTGAATACGTCTTTTATTTTACTGATGATTGCATGCAAAAATAATGAGAACCACCTGCTGTATGTTATATATCATCAAAACAAACAAACACTGAATCAGGGCCATAAATGTTATAAAATTAGAAGAGTTCTTAGCTAAATTCATGGCTAGCGAGCGGCCACCCTGCCCCCTTAACCCTTGCTATCACCAATGGCATGAACTTACCTGCTAACTCAAACACCCCCAACATGAATTTCTCAAAGACTATCAGCATTAAGTATGGAATCTAGAATTTAGGTTTGTTTACTGGTATCCCAAAAGTTTATTGCCTTTTATAAAACTAACTTTTTCTAATTGCCAAAACAAATAACTATATAAAAGAATAAAAAGTATAAAAATCCATCCAAAACTTTTTAGTTTCATTTTGGATAGAGTATGGGAGGGTTAAAACCTGTATTTTGACATCTTAGTTTCAATGGAGAGCTTTCCATTCACTTCCTGTACTGTGGACTGAAAAGGAAGTTAGAAATCATCTCAAGTATCCCCACAGGAAGATTGCAATATAAACCTGACAATAGTTCTAATTCCCACTCCTTCCAAATCTTAAATCCTAAAAGAAAAAAAAAAGGTTTTGTCTTTGGTAATACTTTTTACCCTCCCCTGGTTCTGCTGATCTGGGTATTTGCTTAGCATGCCTATATGGTATATACAGCTCTGTGTATGGGTCAGATGATGGTGAACCAGCTTTGTGTGGGTATATGTGTTTTAGGTAAATTTACCTTAATAAAAATCATGCATTAAATACTCTCAGGCATAACATTTGCCCTCTGTTGCTGTAGAACTATAAGTACCAGCCAGTGGCTAGTAGGGATCTTCTAGTTTCCCTGCTGCTACATGTTGCCCACACATGCTCATAGAAAATAAATGATTTTCATCCAAGCCTGCTGCAATCTAAAGACTAATGAAATCTATGGACTTGGAGCATAGCCAGGATGTCTGTGGGGAAGCACTAACTAGAGCAGACAAAAACATCATCCAGAATTTTTCACTCAACAGCTTACTGTTTTCTGGAAATAAGAAAGGCGCTGTGTCTGTAAGACACATATGTAACTACACATGTAGTAGACGACATACTGGTGAGCTAAACATTACGATTTGGTATCCAATGTATGATGTAGATCTTATATCTGTAGCTTTTCCAAAGTGTCATTTGCAGACCATCTCATTAATAATGACCTGTGAAGTCTTGTTACTGGTCAATGGGACTGTCTTTGTAATGGGTTGGTGATTAATTACTACAAAATAATTCCTAGCAGATTGATATGAAAACAAAAATCAATTTACAGAGCATTCCAGGAGTTGTACAGCAATCTCACGATTCAGTGACTGGATGAGAAGAGAAAGGGATCATTAATTCCCAGAGATTTCCTTACTGAAAGGCGCCAACCTGACCCATTCCCAACCCCATAGTAGATGGCAGATTAACCCTTCACACCAGAGATTTCTGACTTTGATAGATGTGCAGCCCTGTAGTCCTCAACACTAAATTTGTCTTTTTTAGTCATACAGATGCATGGGAATTGTGAATTTCAAGATACCTTGAATAAACTAAGGAGAATTGCCCTTATTGGACTTTTAAGGGGTTAAACAAACTTTTGCCACTATTTACAATGCTATGCATCTATCTGTCCCACTTGATTACAGAAACCCATCCTTGGATATCTGCAGTTAACGCTTTATGTGCTGGAAAAGGATGGAGCCCTGCTTTTCACATCATACCATGTCTAGTAGATGCAGCATAGAGCAGATTTTATCATTTAGGACTGAGTATAGATAGAAGTGAAGATGAGTATTCAACACGTTCACAGTTCATCTTAATATAAAGTATGCCATATAGTGTATTTTCCCCATTGTGTCATGTGCATTGCATTCTGCAATCTCAATGAAAAAATGAACCCTTTTAATATGCTAAAAAGCAGTATGTGAAATGCTTAACCAATACTAACCGACCAGCAATCGTTTTTCATATTAAACTGTTTAAAGATGAAATCTGGTTGGTTGCCAGAAGATACAGCATATCCTTTTATTAGATAAGTGAGCTCTAAAGGATTTTATATATTAAGAGGCAGGCTTTTTTATTCTGCAATTTGTCATTCTGTACATTGTGCTATGATGCCAGCCTGCCTTCACTTGTAGCCCCTAGCTTGTGCTAGTCAGATTGGCATAACTGGTGCCCCCCGCCTCTATTTACTGCCTGCATCTACCAAATGCAGAATAAGCCCAGCATGCCCAAGTGCCACTCATTTCTCTGCCCACTCATCTCCCCAACATCTCATTTCTCTCCTAAAATGAAAAAAGCTGATTTAGGTTTGCATCTTTTATTTCCTAGAACTTCATTCTGTGGCTCATTAAAGCTTCCATCTTTCATGCCAATGCATGCCTACAAACCAGACTACATACAGCAGACACATATCATATGGTACCAACATGCCATCTCTTTGTAAGGTTTGATTCAGAATAATTATACAGCAATGATGATCACTTACAACTCCTCGGTTTATATCCTCAGCGGTTGGGGTTGGTGCTGCCATAGATTCCCGCAAAGCAATCAAAAGACCGATCAGAAACATCTCCCGGGGCCAACAACTCTCTTTGGTGGCAATCCACAACATTCCTCAGCCCTGAGTGAATGGAGGAAACATTTATATGTGCACCCTCTTCATAGCTCCTGGGCACCATCAGCAGCTCATATACACCAGCCGGGCTCTGCATACAGTACATGGGTATGGCATCATACATCCATCACCACACCACATCCAAAGTTCTAGCGATGTGGCACAGCTTAGAGAGTTCAGCACCTGGGAGGATGATCAGTACCTGGGAGTGCGATCAGTACCTGGGAGGACGATCAGTACCAGGGAGGACGATCAGTACCTGGGAGGACGATCAGTACCTGGGAGGACGATCAGCACCTAGCAGAATGATCAGCACCTAGGAGGGCGATCAGTACCTGGGAGGACGATCGGTACCTGGGAGGATGATCGGCACCTGGGAGGACGATCAGTACCAGGGAGGACGATCAGTACCTGGGAGGACGATCAGCACCTAGCAGAATGATCAGCACCTGGGAGGGCGATCAGTACCTGGGAGGATGATCAGCACCTGGGAGGGCGATCAGTACCTGGGAGGATGATCAGCACCTGGGAGGGCGATCAGTACCTGGAAGGATGATCAGCACCTAGGACAGCTCCCGACACGTGGGGACAGCGCCCAATAATAAAGGAGCAGCCAGCCTGATGGCCCAATCCCTGACCTTCCAAGCTGTGACCCCAGGAAGGCAGACAGATGGGGGTCACTCCCGAGGTGCACAATGCCTAGCAGCTGTGAGCTCTGTCTGTTCAGCTCTGCTAGCTTGTACTGTGAGTGTGCAGAGTTGGGAATGATGAGGGAGGAGCAGAGTGTGGGAAGTGAATCCCTGCAACCTATAAGTTGCAAGTGGCCGGCATCTGGGAGAGGCTTGTAGAAGAGGAGGGGGTCTAATTAATATTTGCTGCGGATACAAAGCAAGCACGCAGCGCAGGAACTTTGAATATAACTGAACGACAGAGGGCGCCATTGAGCCCTGTAGGCTGAATCCAGAGGAAGAAGAAGGCAGAGTGGGCAGACAGCCTGGGAGATGGATGAAGAGTTTATCTGGATTATACAATGACATGAAAGGCAGCAGGGTTCTTTGGCAAGAAAAACAACTGTATTCAATGATAATAGCTTATAGAATACTGAAAACAATCAATAAGAATAAATATTCTGTCTCCCATAGATCCACACAATGGCCAGTTAAAGTGGCCCTAGACACAAATAACCTGATTGGTCAGATAGTGTAGGTGTGTGAAAAAGGCCCACTTGTCTTGCTGAAGTTTCTTATCCTTCTTGTATACATTAATGTTAAAGCGTAGCTAAACTCAGAAATTTCACTTTACATAAAATGGTAGACAACCCTTTTTTTTTAAGTGCAACACTCTTAAAAAAACCAAAAAGCAGCACTGCCGTGATTGAGAATGAATGGGAGCGCAAAGCCTCTGGGGATACCTACGTCACTTATCCCAGAAGGCTCTTGGGTGCTCCTTTTGCAGGTTCATTGCTGCCCAGTGTATATGTCTAAAAGCGGTACATTGTCTTTCATGAAAATTTATTTTACACCGAAATATGTCCAATATTTAATACATTTAATAATAATCTTTAAATATAAAAACACAAACATCTGTTCAAACAAGGGTGCATAAAGAAAATAAAAAATACTAAAACCGGTAATATAACTGTACAGTAGCATATGTACTATACATATATATAATATCATTTTTGTAAATGACAGACAGTTACAGACAGTGACTCAGGAGGAGAAGAGAACCCTGCCCCGAGGAGCTTACAATCTATGAGGTGAGGGAAGTCTAACACAACAAAACTTTATATATAAGCATAATTTAATACAGGTATTTTGTATTAAATCCAATACAAAATAATTTAAAATTTCCGCCACGCTCCCGCAGGCACCAACGTCACCGGGAACTCCCGGGGAACGTCAACACTGGAGGATGCCGGTGGGACCAGGTAAGTGTTATTCTTTATTTTTTTTAGCTCGTGATTACTGCTATTAGCTGTGCTTTTTTAGGTTAAAAAGTTTAAGGTTCTGGGAGTGAATATCAAGAATCTCTTGTTCTAAGCTTTCCAATTCTTGCCTATAATCAAATATTCATTTGTTTGAACATTTCCTTAGTATATATTCCCATTCTGTTTTGATCCAATCAATGTGGTTAACGGTAGGAAACATTTGTATTCTGAGCCCTGGGATTAATACTTTCCACAATATATTTTTCAAAAAATTTGATATGCTGATGAATGAGTGATTTTTTTTTTAGTATCAATTTGAATTTGAAAATCAATGAGTTGACTTTGGAACTATCTGACAGAATGAGCACGGGTGCTGCCAAATTCTCATGAGAGGAGCTCCGCTGCAGTGCCCCCTCCCCCTCCCAGCAGCTGTTCTGGTTCACTCTTTCAATGCTGATAGATTCCTACAAGGGGAGCTGCAGCTGCATTGCCCTCTCCCCCTCTCAGCAGCTTTTCTGGGTAACTCTTTCAGTGCCAAACTTAGGATTTGGGACCTTGTATATATGGTTATTCCCCTTTTTGGATACAATTTTTTTCTCTCTACAAGTCTTATGTGAGATGAGTAACAGTCTAACACACACAGAGACTAATGTGTGCAGCAAATACCGCATCCAGTGCCTCTGTTATACCTCGCTACTGTGCAGTAACCCCTGAAGAAGCCCCTACTGGGCAAAACGCGTTGGGTCTACAAGCTGTGCTTAGCTACCTGTCCAATCAGGTTATTTTTGTCTAGCGGCACTTTGACTGGCCATTGTGTGGATCTATAATGAGATCCGGAATATTGATTTGTATTGATTGGTTTTAGTATTCTCTGAGCTATTATCATTGAATACAGTTGTTTTTCTTGCCAAAGAACCCTGCTGCCTTTCGGTATTGCCTTTCATTATGGTTTGGGGTTAGCAGCACCACCCTATAAGGGAATTTTTAGAGAACAATTTTTGAATGCTTCTCCACTGTTATACTTGTTTACGTTTTTACAATGACATGGTTTTAAGGGTTTTGGCAGATACACATTCATGGCAAGCCTTGTATTTGCAAAATCACTATTGTTTCACTAAAGTAGATGAAACCCCTAAATGAATGACATCTGATTTGCTAAAGCACTGTGTATCCTCCAAAATTGCCTTTATAAATAAATTAAAAAACATTTTTTTGTTTTACTGCTGATCATCTGCAGCCACTAGACAGCCAAACATTTAATAGAAGCAGACCATGAACTTAAGAGTAGTTCAACTCCCCTCCTTCACCTAAAAATGCTAAAGAAAACACCTTCATTTACCCCTGGTGAGAATGAGTATTAAAGTATTTTTCAGTCATTTGATTTTGATTGTGATTTTAGAAATATGTTCGCATCGAAATAATTGTGTTATACAATTTACTCAAATTGGGGTATAATTTCCATAATGTGGATTGAAATGGTATAGGTTGCTCAAAAGCTCCATCAAAGGTCTCTTCATCTAAATTAAGGTCCCCCCCTGGTCACAAGGTCCTGGCAAAGTCATTGAAGAGATTGAAGAATGATCTTTCCAATTAACATTGGTACATAGTCAGGATGAAAAAATGAAAATAAGTCCATCAAGTTCAACTAATAGGAAAATAAAAATATTCCAGATAAAAAACCTATATCCAGAGGAAGGCAAAAGAAAAACTCTTATAAGGTCTGGTTCAATTTGCTCCAACAAGGAAAAAAAATCCATCCTTATTCCTTAGTTCCTTATTCTTTGACATTTAATATTACGTCTCATTTTAGATATTTATTTCTTACATATTTACATATTTGTATGACTTTACATATATTTATATATTTGTATGACTTGTAAACATGTAAGCATTTTGGGTTTTCTCATGAGTTTCTTACCTAATAGGTATATAAGGCAGATCTGTTGGATTCATGTCTAAATTGTCAGCAAATATGGTTTTCTCAACAATCCGAGCCTTGTATTGAAAAGGCAGTGGTATATTTTTGCATTTTTTAACTACACCTGGGGCAAGGGACATTGTTATAAATGTTAGGCTAAATAGTTCTTTTTAGGAGCAGAAAAAAAAATAAAATCTGTTTAAGCTTCTGTTTTGAGGACATCAGAGGATACCTATAAAGGCTGTTGCTATGCAAAGGTATGTGTGTCTGATTTAGTGACTTAAATTTGTTTTTTTTTAGTAAATTAGGACCTATTTGTGTCAATCTGCTACAGCTGAGTTTTGGAGAAAACAGGCTGAACATTCCAAAGAATACTGCAGATGATGATAGCAAATGTTCACCTAAAAATATTTGTATTCGAGATACTGGGGAGAGGAAATGTTTTTTTAATGATCTCACAGGGACCATGGTGGTAAGATCTCTGCGGCAGAGTTTTTAGGTCTGTACACTTGCTGCTAGCTAGAAGGAGGAGGTGAAATCATGTTTACAGAGTGGGATAACCCCCAGGCTGCACAGACACATCCAGATGTCTGAAATAGATGGAAACAGAGCCAGAACTCTGGCAGATCACAAAGACATAAGAAAGAAGAGGACTTAGCTCCACCTGTAAGTTAAATAGCTGTTTGGGTAGACTGTCTTTTTTGATACTCCAAGGACATTTCCAGCCATTCTCCTCATTCTCAGTTACAAATGTTGTTACTTTATATGTACTGCTGTTTCTTTGTAAAATCAGACAATAAACTAATCAAAAACATTTTGGATCATTTGGAACAGGGTTGTGACCCCTGTCAACTTTTCCTGCTGTCTGTATCCTTTTTGGATAGATTTTTATTCACATCCTGCCTTTGCCAAATAATAAATCTTCTACAATAAACAAAGACAAACAATACAAATCCGATAAAAATTCAAAACCATCCAAAGCCAGTCTATTACATAAAATATGTTTTGGCTGGAGTTCAACCTAAAATACGACTTGGGCCAATACATTGACTCCTGATCGCAATGAATAAGAGACAGATGTAAAATGTTTGCTCATCTCTACCAGATACCTAGATTTCAATGTATTTTCCTTGTTTTGTTATAATCACTCTCCAAACAATAAAACCAGTACAGATATTGTGAATACAGTCTTAATAAAACATGCATGTGTGTAATTAAAAAAATATCAAATTATTATAATGAAGGTGTCACTTGACCTTACTCAATTAAATGTTGGTACAGATGATTTCTACAAATACAAACTGGTAAGTAAGGACTCAGTGCGGCTGGCAGCCAACTACTGGGGGCAAACTGCACCACAGGTAACCAGATGTGCACTTAGCTGTGACTGTGGCTTGTGGTACAAATCTCGAAATAACAACTGTACAGCTAATAGCTACGTTTTGCATTTTGGGAACAGTGCCGCAATCTGCCGAGAATACGTGAAAAACATGGTTTCCAACACTTGAATGGGAGAGGTAAGGATTGTGGTTGAGCCCTCCGCAGAATTCTGTGGTTCTCTGGGGGTGCTGCAAAGATCCTAATTGCTATTCCAAAAATCATCAGACTTTTGCCACTTTACATTAAGCAACAATAAAATTTACTCATTTTAATCTTCACATCTATAATAATGATTCTTTGTGCCAACAATATTTAAGCTCAGATGATGGTCTCATGGCCAAACTTTTGTTTTTTCATTCCATTTATACTGCTTCAGAGCTCAAATTAAACTGGACCTATGGTCTGGTTGACAAGATCTGTCAGCTGTAACTCACAATACATTACTTTTGTTACTGTCAATTTATATGCCAATCTAACAGATTAAATACAAAATGAATGAATGAGTTATGAATTCATTACAATACAATATTAATTTTTTGTATCTAAATCTAGCTTTATATTATTATTAATTATTTTTATATTATTATTTTTTTTGCAAGGAAATTTATTTTACATTGTAGGCTATAATTCTTAGGCAAAACTCACCTATATATGTCCAATATTTATTAAATAAAAAAATAGTGAAACATGCAATATAACTGTACAGTGGCATGTATAATATACAGTGATGCTATTTAGGTGTTTGATCCCCCACTGATTTTGTACGTTTGCCCTCTGACAAAGAAATGACCAGTCTATAATTGTAATTGTAGGTTTATTGTAGCAGTGAGAGACAGAATAACAACAAAAGAACCCTCAAAACCCCAGTGCTCAAAAGTCAGAGCTTGATGTGCATTGTAATGAGTGAAATAAGTAATTGATTCCCTATCAACCAGAAAGATTTCAGGCTCCCAGGTGTCTTCACTGTATGCAGGTAACAAGGTGAGATTAGGAGCACCCTCTGTAAGGGAGTGCTCCTAATCCACGCTTGTTACAGTAGCTGTATAAAAGTCACCTGTCCACAGAAGCAATCAGATTTAAAACTAGCCACCATGGCAAAGGCCAAAGAGCTGTCCAAGGATGTCAGGGACAAGATTGTAGACCTACACAAGGCTGGACTAGACTACAAGACTATCGCCAACCAGCTTGGTGAGAAGGTGACAGCAGTTAGCGCGATAATTTGCAAATGGAAGAAACACAAAATAACTGTCAATCTCCCTCGGTCTGAGGCTCCATGCAAGATCTCCACTCATGGAGTTGCGATGATCAAGAGAATGGTGACGAAGCATCCCAGAACTACACAGGGGGAACTTGATGATCTCAGGGCAGCTGGGACCATAGTCACCAAGAAAACAAGTGGTAACACACTGCGGCGTGAAGGCCTGAAATCTTGCAGAGCCCGCAAGGTCCCCCTGCTCAAGAAAGCACATGTACGGACCCGTCTGCAGTTTGCCAATGAACATCTGAACCACAGGAGAACTGGTTGAAAGTGTTGTGGTCAGATGAGACCAAAATTAAGCGCTTTGGTATCAACTCAACTTGCCATGTTTGGAGGAGGAGGAATGCTGCCTATGACCCCAAGAACACCATCCCCACTGTCAAACATGGAGGTGGACACATTTTGCTTTTGGGGTGTCTTTCTGCTAAGGGGACAGGACACCTTCACTGCATTGAAGGGACAATGGACGGGGCCATGTACCATCAAATCTTGGGTGAGCACCTCCTCCCCTCAGTCAGGGCATTGAAAATGGGTCGTGGATGTGTATTCCAGCATGGCAATGAGCCAAAACACATGGCCAAGGCAACAAAGAGTGGCTCAAGAAGAAGGTCCTGGAGTTGCCTAGCCAGTCTCCAGACCTTAATCCTATTGAAAATCTGTGGAGGGAGCTGAAGGTTCAAGTTGCCAAACATCAGCCTCGAAACCTTACTGACTTGGAGAGGATCTGCAAAGAGGAGTGGGACAAAATCCCTCCTGAGATGTGCCCAAACCTGGTGGCCAACTACAAGAAATGTCTGTGATTGCCAACAAGGGGTTTGCCACCAAGTACTAAGTCATCTTTTGCAAAGGGATCAAATATTTATTTCATACATTACAATGCACATCAAGCTCTAACTTTTCAGCACTGGGTTTTTGAGGGTTCTTTTGTTGTTATTCTGTCTCTCACAGCTACACTAAACCTAACATTACAATTATAGACTGTTTTTTCTTTGTCAGAGGGCAAACATACAAAATCAGCAGGGGATCAAATACTTCTTTCCTTCACTGTATATATAATTATATACAGTATATATATTATATAAAGATTTCTTTGTATTGGACTCAATACAGTTAATTTGTATTGAATCAAATACAAAACAATTTGAATTTCCCACTGATCCTCCCGCTCACACCGACGCATGCACCGATGTCACTGAGAAACCCCAGAGATCGTCTCAGCAGTTCGCCGATAAAGATCGGAGAAGGAGGACGTGTCCCCAGGACCTGCGGAGACCAGATTACTTTTTGCAGGTAAAATCCACCCTGAGTCACACTTGGGATTACCGCTAAGGGGATTAAAAGGGTGAGAAAGCATTACAAGCCAGTCAGGCTCTGCTTCATTGCACACTGTTGCCACTATAACACTGGAAGACTGCTAACAGGAGGTGTTTTGCTTGTCTTTCCAGCGTTCCTACATAGCTCCCAGCTCAGAAATTCAGACTGCTGCACTGGTTCCTAAAGAACTAGTGTCTGCACTTTATTACATAATACATGCTTATAAACAACCATTTGTTTTGGGCATTTATAAAGGCATTTTAAACCAATGTATGTGACAGAGAAGATGTACAATAGGAAAAAAATGCCTATAAACTTTTAAAAAACATGACTGTTTAAAAACAGCCACAAACACCTACAAATGCCCAAATTATTCCAGTGTGGGTGGTATTTATAGGCATTTTCAAGCATTTTGGGGCATTTTTGAGCCTTTATGGGCTATTATTGAGAGCTTATAGGCCGTTTAACCTTTTCCAAACGCTGCAGGATGCATTTTTTTAACACCTATCAAGAGTACAACCTAATATGGACTGGGTAAACAGTCAATGTGGACTATAATTATATTACTTAGGCTACATAAACAAGTGCAATAATTGTTGGAAACAAATGATTAACGATTGATCGTTCAATAATCGTTAACAAGCAATGTTGCTAGAAACGAACGATTGTCCTGGCGGATCTGTTTGGATGGCGATCATTTGCTATCTATTGTGTGCAGGGTTGTGTAGTGATCGGGGATGGTTCTGAGCATGCACGACGAACGTTCGTTGCAACACTCTTCAGCACAATAACTAATATCTACTTATGTATATATATATATATATATATAATATATATTATTATATATATATATATATATATATATATATATATATATGTGTGTGTGTGTGTGTGTGTGTTTGTGTATAAGTTTTTCACTGTCCTTCTTCTTCTGTTGGTCCAAACTCTTTTAAGGGAATGGTTTTAATGAATTGTCATGTAATGCAAACGGTTCATCTGCAACAAACATAAAGTTCATTCCCTCTACTGTTTGCCTGTTAATAGGAAGGTGTAGTTGCTTGTTGACCAACTTTTCATAAAATAGCGTACCTTCCAGGACCCCTCCATCAGACATGCGCCTGTATGTCAACTAAAACAAAATCATAACATGCATTCAATATTGCCATGAGCACAATGCTGTTGTATTTGTAATAAAACAAACCACTGTCTGCAGGAGGGGTGATCCTTACATGGTTCCCATCAATTGCTCCTCCACAATTAGGGAAGTTCCAGAACTGTTTATAATCTGAAGTGATGGCCAGCCATTCCTCAGGTTTATCAGGAAACAGAGAGGGGAACAAAAGGAGAGTTAATTTGCATATTAATATTTTTTAAATTTTCTTTCTCAGACTTGCGCAGACTTCCTCCAGTGACCTAGTAGAGACTCCACCTGCTGCAACATCCACTCCGGTGACTTTCAGCTTCAGCCAAAAAAAGGAACTGGAAAAGGAGCAAACTTTGCAGCAAGCTATGGACATACTCAGCCATAAAGAGGATAAGTTTGATGCCTTTGGCTTCAGCATTGCTGCTGAATGGAGGAAGATGACCCCAGAACAAAAATGTGCTGTGGAGTTTATCGTCACCAATGTGGTCAACAAAGCGTTGATGCAGCAATTTAACCCACAATACTTATTCCCTCCCCACTTCGTAGCAGCAGCCTCACCCCCCCTCTATCTAATTACCCTTCAAGCCAATTACAAATATGAGCCCTTCCTCAGTTCAACCAGGTAACTATAGTTTTAGTCATGAAAGCTCCCAATTATAACATGAATGTGTCACAACTATGTATTGCAGTTATGTTGCTGTTACTGTTGTTATTTTTACTTTTTAAGTTCTTTGGTTTTACAAAAAAGTTGCACTTTGTTAAATAAATGTTATCTATTTTTTTTAAAGTAAAAGTGTACATTCTTTTGCGTAATGATTGTATGGGGTACATACCTTTATGTACTCATCTTTCAAGCTGTTGACAATTGCTGCACACGTCTCGGGGATGATATGGCTCATTGCTTGCGGTGCAAAATGGATCCAAATAGAAAACTTTACGTCCTGCAGAGATCTTCAAGTGGCAAAGTATCTTAACGTGGCATTCAACCTCTGTTCAGCTGTTACAGACTTTCTAATGCAGATATCTTGTTTCTGTAGAAAAGGTCCCACTAAGGCAAGTAATTGAAGCACACATCCGACATTCAAAGGTAATTTTTGTAGTCATCAGATTCTCATGGGAAACGGTCTCTGTCCATCAAACCCTGCGCTTCTTCACAACTTGTCCTTGTACATCATGTTCATCTTGCTCCTCACTTAGCACATACACCATAGCAAAAGCAACTTTCTTCTTCAGTAAGAAGATGTGGAAAGGCATATTGCAGAGATAGGTAAGTAAACAATCTTCAGGATGAACATTTGTTGGCAAAAAAGGCCAATTGTTGGTGCACATGTTCTTTTTGTAATAATACTCAGAACCGTTATTTCCTGTACGTCACTTCCTCCGGTACACATCACTTCAATTGTCTTTTCCAAAGACAATTATTGCATGTGTGTACGTAGCCTTTACTTTAGAAAAGAAAAGTGGCATCAGATATCTGACATGGGAGTGAAGCAAGAGTGCCTGAATCATATGTTCAGTATGCATTACAACTGTAAATTAAGCTACATTTTCCTAGATTTTTTGGTGTGATATTCCCATGGTTTTATTTTGCAGAGATTATGACATAAACCTGAATATAATATGTGAGCATGCCTGTACATTCCTGTTTATGTGACAAAAGCAGTGAGGCGGAAGCACAGCCAAAATTCATGTGCCAGGTCTTGTAGAAAGCAGTAAGGGTAGAATAAGGTTTTCAATCATATCTGATTGCTACTTCCTACAGGTTTAAGTAAACAGAAATGTCTGCAATAACCTATAAAGATCATTGCCAGCTGAGGCCAAAACTAGACAGTTCAGGCAATGTTCCTTTCACATTTGTGGCTAGCTGCAGACTAGCAGACTAACCGCTTTTTGTCAGGTTTGATTTCTGCATTTATTGCAAGCTTATAGAATACACCATGTACCAGTCTGACACCATAGGTCTGCATTAACCTTTCCAGGAGAAGATAGTCTATCATGGAAGAACCTGCGTGATCCAAGAAAATCTTCTTTTCAATCCAATCCAGGTTTGTTGGGTCACCCAGGTTTCTCCTATGATAATCTATCTTCTCCATTCTTGGAAAGCTTTAATAATTCAGACCCGTTGCTTTCCAGTATTAGAGATGGATTTGGGTATGGAAAACAAAGCAATATCTTTTTCATGTTCTTAGTATAGTCAGAACCTGTTTAGTATGTTGTACCATGCTGCACTTTGGCTTTAGTTTTTACATTTACAAGAAAATTATCACAAAAACTATTAGATATAAAATAATATCTAAACAAACATTTATTACAGGGTACTTTCATAACAGTGTTTTTGTAGATCAAATAAAGCTTTCGATTAAGCCCAGCATGTGTACTTTATATAGAACTAAATAGCACCCAGTTATTAACTACTACTAGATATACACAGGGGTGTATTTACAAAAAAAGAGGAGGGCCATGGTACATGCCCGCCCCACTACACCTCTGCCTGTGCCACTCAAAGAGGAAGATACTTTACCCAGAGTGAAGTCATGATAGTTGACCCTGCCCACTCTCCCTTCGCAGGTCTGAGCCTACAATGGGTAAGTGGGTGGGTTGTATTCAGAGAAACAACCCGGCCCATCGTCAGGAGCCTGCGATCAGTACGTGGACATGGTCCGCGGCTCTGGACCCTTTTCTTTACAGACTGCCAAGAACCACCAAATATTTCTGTGTAAAAAATAGAGTGGGCACATGTGCCCACTCCCGAAAAAAGTGAGGTCAAGGCGTCCCCACCCTTGCCCACCCCGCTATTATTATTATTATTATTAATAATATTAAACAGGATTTATATAGCGCCAACATATTACGCAGCGCTGTACAATAAATAGGGATTGCAAATGACAGACTAATACAGACAGTGATACAGGAGGAGAGGACCCTGCCCCGAAGAGCTTACAATCTAGTAGGTGGGGAAATTTCACACACAATAGGATGGGAGATATGTAGTGGTGGGAAGTAGTGATGGTTTCAATTGACAGAAGAAGACGGGTAGGCAAGTTTGAAAAAATGGGTTTTGAGCGCTCTTTTAAATGAGCAGAAAGTAGGAGCAAGTCGAATAGGACGAGGAAGACCATTCCAGAGAGTTGGAGCAGCTCTAGAGAAGTCTTGTAACCGTGCGTGTGATGAGGTTATGAGTGAGGAAGTCATTAGTAGGTCATTGGAGGAGCGGAGAGAGCGGCAGGGGGAGTATTTTTTAACCATGTCAGAGATGTAAGTGGGACATTAACTGTGGAGGGATTTGAAGGCAAAGCACAGGAGCTTAAATTTGATTCTAAGGTGAAATGGAAGCCAATGGAGAGAACTACAAAGAGATGCAGCAGAAGAGGAGCGAAGGATGGATGAGTCTGGCTGCAGCATTCATAATAGATTGTAGAGGAGAGAGTCAGGTTAGTGGAATACCAGCAAGAAGGATGTTACAGTAGTCCAGACGGGAGATGATAACAGCATGTACAAGGAGTTTGGTGGTCTCAGGGGACAGGTAGGGGCGGATTTTGGAGATGTTGCGTAGGTGAAAGTGACAGGACCTGGAAATGTTCTGAATATGGGGGGTAAATGAGAGGGCCGAGTCAAAGGTGACACCAAGACAACGTGCGTGAGGGCGCTACACCCCTTGATATACAATGACAATAGTAGGGTTCACACTTCATGTAACTCATAGATATACCATTGAAAGACAAGAGACTGGGTCCACACTGTATGTAAAATATACAGAATGGGTACTGCCATGCCATATAATGTCAGGATTAAGGAAGTGGAAAGGGTTTAAAACATTTGTGGATTGAAAAAAAGGGGTTTAGTCCTTCACATTTTTGTAGTGATGTTGACAGGAACAGGGGCTGCAGACATTTCCACAAAAATGTGGCATTTCAATAGCAGGAAATGTAATTTAATCTAATCTAAAAAAACAGTTATTTTTACAAATATTTTTACAATTACATTTTTATGTTATATTTTGCACCATATCACAATAGCAAGGCTTGGCAGGAGAAAGAAAAATGTTGGTTTCTTAAGCAAAAGCATGGGGACCAGACTAAGAATATACAAATAAATAATATGACTGAATAGGAATAGGGATGTGAAGGCTTTTCTTAATCCAGGTCATGGCGTATCTAGTAGTAGTTAGTATGCAAAAAATATAATTTTTACAACAAAATTATTTTTTTTTAAATTGATTGTATAAGAAACCTGAGCTAAAGAAAGTGATCAAAGAGTAGACAGAAGCTACAGCTTGCACAAAAGTGGTGTGAGCCCTGAGAAGGGCCAAGGCGCAGAGTCCAAGCAGTAACCAGGTCTTCTCCAGAGCCTCTAGTGGTGAGGATGTTGCGCTGCTGGTTACTGCCAGGTCGGTCCTTGGGCACACCAAGGTGGGCAGAAGGATACACGGTACCAAATCACTAAGCAGAAGATTACTCAAGGAAGGCCGATGTCAAGGCAGCAGCAAGCAAGAGAGGTCAGGTCACAAGCCAGGGGTCAAATACCTGAGATCCAGGAAACACACACCAGTGACACAGGGGCCACTGCAGAAATAGGGAAAACAGGAGACACAGGAAGTGACAGGAGGCACAGGTGACACAGGAAAATCCACAGATAGAGATCAACACTGGAACAGATCAGGGAATGGGCTGGAAACAACAGACTGGGCAACAAGAGGTTAACACAGGAGCTAGACAAGGGAAACCCTGAATTATGCAAGAGGTGTAAAGGTAGTAGCTAAGCAAAGCTAAGGGGCTCAGCACTAGTGGAGACGTTGCACGAATGCTGAGCTAGCTAAATAGGCAAGGGTGATTTAGAGGCTATTTTCTGATTGGCTGGTGGGAGGGGTGATACTGATTAATCTCGAAGAGCAGGCACAGAACTGCAGGCATGTGCAGGAGAGAGGGGCCTGTACTTTAGCGAGAAAGAGGTACGTGTGACACCTTAGGGGAACCCAAATTTTTGGTGAGCTTTGGAAACAGGATAGAATCTGTAGCTGTAATTTTTTTTGAGCAAAACAAGACAAAGGCCTAAACTGGCAGGCCACACATGTCATTGTTTTATGAAAGTCTAAAAGCCAGAAATAACCAAACAATCCAAACATGGAACAAAAGAAGTATGCCCTGATGACAACATTATAAATATAATATATATATATATATATATACATACATATATATAAATATACAAAATTATAAATATATACAAATTCCTGGGAGCAAACAGAACAAAGAGTATGAAATGAGGTCAACAATGCCTTGACCAGCGACTTCCCTTGATGCTGGCTAGAGGCACCTCATATCATGTGGATGACATAGGGTCTGAAATGGGTAATAGTCATCCCCTATGCCCATGTTGCTGGGTGGTAGAAACTCCAGGATGGTTTAAGTTTGTGGTAGAGAGTCTAGGTGCTGTAGGTTGTTGTAGTAGTATGAAGTAGCATGGCAGAAAGGAAGTGGTGGCTGTGGTGGTAAACACCTTGGTTGCCATAGATGGTAAAGAAAATCATAGGGCCAAGGTTGACTGGAGGGTAGAACTGTGGGGGTAGGTTGTGGATAAGTGCTAAGCCACACAAAGGCAGGAGAATATGAACTGGGAAATTTGAGGCTTTTTTTCTCTGTAGTGCCTCCCTCTTCTGTATAGTCAATGAAATATTGAAAAGCTGTCATACTGTTCTCCTAGCTGTCATGGCATATCCCAAGTCTTTCTTTTTCATTGGCTTTTTAGTATTCCTACAAGCAATGTATTTTGTCTACCAGAAAGGGACAGTGGGACTTGTGGGGTTAATGACAAGGGCAGGTAAATATGGTATTCACAGCAGTGCTCATAGCCTAACAAAACTCTGATCTGATCTTAAGCCAAATGTTTTCATGAATATAAAGTACAAATAAAGGAAATATATACAAATCCTGACACAGTACAGACTCTTGTGAAATATATTCCTTTCTGCAATTGAATCATAATGATAAAATAGATATATTAATCCCACTTTAGTTCTTTCCAAATCCTGTGCCAAATATAATCACATCTGGTCAAACTACTAGTTTAATACTAAGTATAGGAATTGATATAACATACACACATTGAATTCCATTCGGCATTAGTGCCACATAACAGAAATGATGAAACAGACTATTGGTTTGGAAGTGGATATTTGTGTCAATATGCAGATTTCAGTGTTTGGTGAAGGTTTAACATCTCCCTTTGTAGTGGAAAGAATTACAATGTATTTGCCTTTAGAAATAAAATGTACATTGTGATTCATTCCAGCAAATACCACTTTACTAAACAGAAAAAATTGCAACAAAACCAACAAAAGAAAAAAACAAAAAACAAAGACAGAGCGGACAGATGGCAAATTATTGAATGTAAATTCTTTCAGAGTCCAGATGTTTATTTAGTAAAATTTGTGCCATTTAGAATACTTGCATTAGCATTATCCAATGTTTAAGTGTGTTTTCTATTTTGTGATTCTATGCAGATTCTCTGTAAAGTGCACACTGTGAGCAATTACATATCCTTCCACTCATCTATGTTTGTTTATATCCTGATCTTACGCAGTCCATCCTGTCTCCTGTCATCCTGTGCATTTTAAAAAGAATCAGTTCTTTTTTTTTTCAGGTACTGGAGTTGTCAAAGTTGTGTAGTTGTTGTGATGGATACAATACATCTTTTCGCAGACCTACTGCAGAGTTGCAATGAAAAAAAAAGTTGGTTGTCAATTCTATAATTCAACTTTAGCTGAGGTTTTTTGCAGCTTGCATTGGGAACAATAAACGTTACAACATTCTGTATGTATATATCTATCTATATATAGGGAAATAGAAAGAAAATGACAGTGATAGAGTAAAATGGAATGGGTCTTTACCCTTTGGTATCTGCAGTATCCATATTCATTATATGCATATCTCCCTTTTTCTGACATGAGAAAGAGGAATACCTTCTAGTACAAGTAATGCAGGCAAATGACATACTCCCTGGAATGCCCCCAGCTACACAGAATGTTAAGGATTATTATGCCAACAATGACTGATTAAACCTACAAATATTTTTTTTCCACAACTTTTCGTTTTAACTGTTTTTTTTTAATTCAAATAAAATAATACATGTAATAAAAATATTTAGCTTAGTACCTTAGTATGACTTTAGCTTAATATTATAGTTAAGCAGTGCATCTTTATAGATAACTACAGTATATATCATATTAAAAGAGATACAATTGAGGAAGAAAGAAGGACAGAGGGATTTGTTTTTAAACTAGGGTAGTCCCTCCAAATGTTGTACACTATGGATATGTAAGGTTGGATTGTATTATTTTGGAAAAATTCAGGCAGCTGTTGGTTTTATCCCAACATAAGGGAGTTTATACCCTTGCCTGCAAGGTATTGCCAGGTCTGGCCCCATAAATAGGAGTTCTTGCATGGCAAATTACACCATCCAGCTATAGCAAATATAAAAGCCTATTATAACCTTGCGAAGCTAACAAATTAAACCTTTGCATGCCATTGCTTATTCATTCAAGGAACATTACACTTCCTAATACTTTATTCAATAGCTCTGATCAAGTAACTGTGATTAAAAGAATGGGACTGTAGGAAGAAGTGTCTTAATCTGCACTTGAAACTGGAACTGGAAACAGATGCATAATTTAAATGTTTCTCTGCATTGACTGTTGACAATAGATAAAGAAATATAAATAAAAATCATACCATTAATATATAACTCTTCCTGCTGCAGGAAGAGTACATTTTTTTCTAGGAGCTTGCCTTGTGTATTTGTCAGTTGGCGTAAACAAGAATTGCTCAGTCCTTGAGCAAAACTGAAATGGTCAATGTAAAAATGTAAAGCGCTACATAACATGTTGATGCTTTATGAATAAAGTTTATTATTAATAATATTATTAAAATCTAAGTCAGTAATATCGTGTCCAAATGCATTATTGTTCCTATAATATATCTACTTTCTCTGCTAGTTGTTGCAGTTATGGCTTTACTAAAACTTTCTGATCACAACAGAAGTCTCCAAATGCTTAAATATGTATTATGGGGACCACTAAATATCATTTATCACACATCTCTTGAGTGTACTTTGTGCCCTTGTCTGCTGAAGGTGGGTGCAGGAAGCTATCAGGACAAATAGGTGTATCAGAAAACCATGGTGCTACCATAGAGTCCAGTAAAACAATGGGGTCCAATACAACCCGACAACCATCAAGCCATAGCATTCCTCAATTTTAGAGTACCATATTTTATAGTCCAAGCTTCATAAAATTGCTTTATTTGATACATTGTTAGTTATTGTACTAGAATGGTACTGGTACAAGGTGCTAATAGAAATGACGCTTATGTAAATGCTAATGAGGAGTTTTCAGATAGAGCTGACATTGTAACATTTGTGCAATAACACTGATCATTTATAGTTATATTTCTCTCTACAGAAGAAAGAACAAGAATGAGATAACTGCTTGTCCAAAACACACCAATTGGTATAAATACAATTCAGAATGCGCTACTGCAAGGACTGTCTGGCACCTATAATGAAAGGACAAACTCAATGATATAACAATATAAAACATAACAATGCCAGATAAAAAGCTTGCATGCAAACAAGATAGAAAGTAATTTGTCTAGTTAAAGTGTTACAAAAGCATGATTCTGCAATTGTACGGGTGTGCTGTTTCTAACAGATCTTCTATTGAAACATAACTCAGCTTGTGCTATGGATCACTTATAATAGGTCATAAACACTTGTGGAAATCTCCATAGCAGAGTCTCTAAGAAAGTTAACAAACCCAACCTTCTTATTAGGAAAAACAACTCTCTAACCACCATTTGGTGTGCTAGTGACACATGGGGCCTGATTTATTAAAGCTCTCCAAGACTGTAGATGATAGATCTGCTCCAGAAATGAAAGCATTTGCTAATAGCAAGTGACTTTTAGGAAATCCATTCCAGGTTTGCTGGGTCACCCAGGTTTTTGATGGAAGTGTATCTTCTCCAGCTTTGGTGATCTTTAATAAATCAGGCCCAAGGGGTAAAAGGAGTATAATACAAAGAAACCACAAATATATCAATAAATTACATGCAAAAGGACAAAATACATGCAAAAAAATGTGGAAATTATAAATAATTTTATATATGTGAGATACATTTAAAAATTATCAGATAAAATCTACACTATCACATGCTTGAGCTAAACTTATCTTAATTTGCACTCATCTCTGCCATGTTCCATATACCTAAATAACAGTGGCTTCAGGTACACTTTAGGAGCCTGATTGATTAAAGCTCTCCAAGGCTGGAGAAGATACACTTCTATCAGTGAAGCTGGGTGTTCCAGCAAACCTAGAACATATTTTTTTAAAAGCCATTTGCTATTTGTTGGACCCAATCAATTACAGCTTTGCTGGATTATCCAACTTCAATGAAGTGTATGTTCTCCAGCCTTGTAGAGCTTTAATAAATCAAGCCCTAAGTCTTTTTGGAACATTGTGTAAAAATGAAAATGAGGACAGGAAAGCAAGGGTTTACTTTGCGGCAAATCAAAATTAATTGTATTTTTAACAATAGTCAATTTCCAACAGTTTTATATATACAGTGAAAGAGTTTGGGTCTGTCCCATTAACATCTTTGGATTGCTGACCCTTCACCTAGACAGAATACTTCCTACTCTTTAACTAAATGTATACGGTTCAAATCCCGATGCATTTCGCCGATTGGCTTCTTCAGGGGAGAGGTTAAGACTGTTTACAAAAATGTTTATGCCGTGATGATTTGTAGGTGAGATCAGGGTATGCAGTAATACAAGGCTAGCTTTCCCAACAGGAATTTCTAGAAGTCATGCTTTCCATGAGACGCAGAGCGTGGCTAGGTGAAAAAACGGAGTGTGCAGTAAACCCCTTCTCTTGCCTGCTGATTCAGTACTTCACATTGTTCTGCCCACTTTGGTGTGCCAAAGGACTGCAACCTGGTATCAGTCTGCAGAGCAAAATCTTCACCGCTAGAGGCTCTGGAGAAAAGCAGGCTGCTTAGATTCTGCCCCTTGGCCTTACATAAGGCACACCGCCATTAAGCAAGCCATAGTGTCCCTAGAGGTTCTGTCTCTCCAAGTGTGACAGCATATATCCTTTTTGTTTCATTTAGTAAGATTTTTCCCTCATTAGAAAAAATCCTCTATAGAGTGTAACAACATGGTTGCCAGTATATTCCTCATGATGTCTTAAAAATGTAGAGAAGCTGTATGTCTCACTGTTGTCACTGAGGATGTAGGAAAAGGATCTGTGATGTCACCAGACTGGCCTAAAGATGTCAAGAAAAAAGGTATGTATGGGGGGGGGGCTGGGGGGTTAAAAAATGTTCCAGTAAGGACACATAAAACTCCATTTTATTACAAGAGAATGATCCCCAGAGCACTGTTAACTAGGTTAACAGACAGCACAGAAGAAGACATTTTTTTAGCCAGGAACATGGAATCTGATTACTCCCAGAAGAAATAGGGGCTGCTGTTGCTACAGTTTGTAGTTGCTTGGCTGTCTCTGGCATAAGACATTTCTGAGTAACTAAAAGTGAAGCCTGAGGACTTCTGATCTACAAATTTAAAGTTATGAAAAGCCTAAGAAACTACCCGCTGTAAAAGTAATAATCAGCAAAGACATATTATGTGTTTTATAGTGCAGGTTTTCTTGTTTTATTGGATTTGCATAACATCAGTTTTCATTAAGTTTGTACAATCTATCTACGTCCATCTCCGGGCAAACTAGGCAGCCTCCTATGTTTCCCCCACCCACCCCACTCTCACCTATTTACATAAAAAACCTTTCTAGCAATTTAAACATAATCAAATCCACCGTCATGTGCCCTTTTTTGTTTTAGTTAGCTTTAATATGTTTTTTTTATAGTGAACAAACAAACAACATAGATACATACATACATTATACACATGTGCATAAAAAGGGCGAGTGGCTAGGATAATCTAGGAAAAATTTAGCATGAACCGCTCGTGCCCTTTACTTAGGAAGAAAAGAATTCCACTGCTACAGCCCTGCCCTTTGTTCTGACATCACCACTATGTTGCTGGAGTCTTCAGGTTTCTGTATGGTCCCTATTCATGGACCTAATTGGAAATGTCTATGTCATGTCAGTGATAGGACAACCCACCCCACTCTGCAGTGAAGGAAGGAGAAGTCTTGGGTAATTACATGACATTATACATATATAGTATAATATGATGATAAGGTAGCAGAAATGGGGATTGTTTTTTGTAGTGGTGGGGGGCTTTCCTGGAAAGACTTCAGCTTTATTAAACGTTCCATAGAATTTTACAGAAAATGTAAATGTGTTTTTATAAATTTGGATGAGCTAGTTATCCACAGTGATTGGATATGTTTAAAAGTTTAATTAGCTTTAAGTAGAATGTAGAGCTGGCTGCATACTGCAATCTTTTAATCAAATCTCTAATCCTTTAATCTCTTTAAACAACTTTTGTTACTTTTTTGTATTTTATTTTATTTTTTCTACCATTCAACCTTAAATGTAGTAAAATACATGGTGTTGATTGCTTAGGCAATAAATGTGGCCTTATGTTACATTTTCAATGTGTAATCTAGAAAAATTAAAATAGTACACAATAAATTCTTAATAAAATAGCGGTTTGTGCAGTCGATTAAAACTATGTCATCCTGGACAGTTGGAAATAAAGAATCCCTCACTTTCCTAACACACAAATTAACTTGTTAGCTGGAAAGATGAAAACATATATTGACTTTCACTTATATTTTAGTGACTACTTACTGTCACACTTACCTCTTCCTTGCTAAAGCGCAGACGCGTCTCTCCTGCGCATGAGAGAAGTTCTGACTCTGGGCCTGCCTACGCTAGCAAGCTTTATCAGCTTCGCCGGCCAATCAGGAAATAACCTTTTAATCACCCCTCGCTATTTAGCTAGCTCACACACTGCACTCAGTGTTCGTGCAACATGTCTCCATTGCACCGAGTTCTGTGAGCTAGTTCCTGTTCACCTGGAGCTTAATTCAGTGTTTTCTCTGTACAGCTTCTGTGTTAACCCCTCGTTGCCCAGTCTGTTGGTTCCCAGCCAACTTCCCTGTGCTGTTCCAGTGTTCCTGTCTGTCTGTGGTTATTCCTGTTTCACCTGTGCCTCCTTTCGCTTCCAGTGTCTCCTGTGTTCCCTGTGCCCGCAGTGGCCCCTGTGTCACTGGCGTCTATTTCCTGGATACCTGGCAATTGACCCCTGGCGTGTGACCTGACCTCTCTTGTTTGCTGCCTGCCTCGACCCTGGCTTTCTTCGACTATCCTTCTGCTTTGTGATTTGGTACCATGTTTTGCCCACTTGGTGTACCCAAGGACCGCAACCTGGCAGTAGCCAGCGGCGCAAAATTCTCACCATCAGAGGCTCTGGAGAAAACCTGGTTACTGCTTAGACTTTGCGCTTTGGCCCTTCTCAGGGCTCACACCACCTCCATACAAGCCGTATTGATCCCTAGTGGTCCTGTCTCTCCGTGCGTGACACTTACAAACACTTACTGACCAAAGCAAAAGGACATCTGATTGGTTAAAATGTAGTAACTACTCAACCAATCAGAATACAAAAGCTTCTAGGTTCATGCATTGTCACAAGACTTCCCCCTAAGTTTCCACATTATGATGATGTCATGGAGCCCAAAATAATATTCATACACCCTGCATTGTTTGCCAGGACTATTGTCATTCCTTGATAACTGTAAAGTAGAGCTCCATCTTATTTAAAATAGGTCACTGGTACCTTGTTTATCAACTGCATGATAAGCACAGCATGCATACTTTCTCTAATATTGCCTTTATTTATAATGCCCATACCAGGGGTATACAGGTATGAGAGCTGAAATGGTTAATACATTTTATTGCATGTGTCATGATAATATAATGATGTATTAATCTATACAGAACTGTAAACATTTGTGTCTGTTTTATTTGTCTGGAATTCAGATTTACTTTACTAAAAGTGAAGTTGTCTTAAAGCAAGTTTGGCACTATTAAATAAACTTCTGGCAGCTGCCCCTGTAAATGAAAGAGTTGTATGCCTACCTGTTCAGCAGGCAACAAGTAAAATTGTAGGTTCCTTTGCATAACTCTGGGCTCCACTGTTATCTGGGCACTGTGGTTCCTCCTGACTACTATTACTGCACAACAGAGGGGTTGGTAAAAGAAACTCCAACACACATCTGTGGATCAGGCATCTGAAATGTCAGGAGGTGTGCTGGATGCAGGAAAGTTTGTTAAATGCTGTGTCATTTTATTTGAAAAATATATATATACATATTGGGTATGTTTGGCCATCTTTAGTTTACACATTTTAAATACATTACATTTTGCCAAACAATGGTATTTTCATCCTGGAAGACAGATTAAATAATAAAAAATACCATTTTCCACAGCAAAAATAAAATTCTCAAGGGTACAAAAACCGTTGTAGCCATTTAAACATTTAAATAGATTTAAACAAAATCTATGTAAATACATCCTAAACTGATTTGTCATGCATGGTTTTCTTTAATCTTTTTAACCCAGGATGGTACTGGATCCAAGCAGCAGGTTCACTGCCCCAGGTTCCCAATAAGTATTGCATCTGTGGAGGCCTTTTTGCTAGGATCAAGTGTAGTACCTAAACCTTCCAGTGATCAGGGTGGAACAGCCCTGTATTCCTGGCAAGAAAGTAGTGCACAATACCTCTGTTAAGGACATTCTACTTAAAGGTGTAGCTCTTTAAGGGGCCGCCCTATGCTAATTTCTCCGGCTTGGTCCACCGGAGGGAGGCGTGGGGCCTACCCTGAGAAAGAGCTCCCAGATAGTGGATTGACCCGCTGGTTGGTGCAGGGAAAACTTGGTCTGGTCATTCGGTCTTGAGAGCTTTGAGAATCTAGAGGAGAGGGTCACATAGCGAAACTATGTTTTGTAATCAAAAATAATTATCTATACTTACCTTTTATGTGCCACCTCTGCAAGAGCTAAGTACAGATTTGTTTATTAACCAGATCTTGCAATAGTGTCTGACAATATAGTTTAAAGTACTTTATAGGATAGGAAACACAATGTAACAATATTTCAATAGTTCAATCTAACATAATTGATTCATCTGATAATAAAAAAAATACCTATTTGTGATGGAAAAATACCATTTTATAAATCTGCTGAATTTTCTGTTAACAAGTTTGCTGTGTTTCCATATCGCTCCAAAATTCCTCAAAGTGTTAGGCATTTCTCTAAGAAAAAAAAAATATACATTAAGTCAAAGCTAATTTCTTTATTTTGTATGTCATGTAAAAACCCCTTTTTTGACATTTTTTTCCCATTTAAGAAAATCACCTTTCTTGTACATCACTTTACGTCCTGTCCAGTAGACACTACAAACCTCTCAATTCTCTGTACCTAGATCTTCCCATTCAGGCATGCCATATTTTAATGTCCTTACTGTCTTTTTACCTGAAGTCTACATGGGGCCTGTAGATGGATAGTAGCTGATCTGTCTACCAATCTCATAAAAATATATTTGGAGACCTGCTTATGCATGGACATCAGGTAAAGAGTACTGGCAGAGTAATGAAAACATGGCTACTAGCTTTAGCAGCAAGGTTTATGTATGTATAGCGCTTTGACTAGTGATTGTGGGCTACATCTGCTTAATATAACAATATGTTGATTGTAACATAGAATTATATATTATTTTGCTGTTTTGTTGTACTGTACGTGTTGCTTGTCTTACCCTCCCCTGAAGAAGCCATGTGAAATGCGTCAGACTGATACTGCTCTTTATTACCTTACACAGACTGTGTCTTTTCTCATATGTTTGAGATATATATTTGAAACAGAAAACTGTCCGTTTTTGCTTCTATCCTTTAATGGAAAATAGGGGTAAAGAGTAAGAAAGCATTTTTTAAATGTTTCCTTTTTCTTTTAAGTATTTGATTGGATGTAAAACATATATAAGATTGAAGTAATGGATATATACCTAATAACGGAACATTTTTTGCCATATTAACTACTGCTTTAATAGCCTTTGTGCCTTTTTAAGGTGGTTAAATAATACTGAAGAATAATGTGTATTAAAGGCAAGAAATATTTGCACTAGAGAAAGTTATACATTATCCTGAAACATGATTAATTTTAATGCATATATCTATATTTAGTGCTTCTTCATATTGTAGTCAGCAGTCACAGAAAGGTTTGAACTCATTTATGAGTTCTTCATAAAATGCAATTAAATGCATATCTATGAATTCAATTAACCCGAAACTTTGTTCATTAAATAGTTCCCTTTGTTGCCCAAATTCCTTTTTATTGTTAGATATAATCTGCATTTCAGACTGTCAGAAATACTGTAGATTTTATCAGACATTTTCAATCAGGAACAATTTATAGTTGTAAAATAAGGGTGTATTTATTCCTTTTTATTGTTAGATATAATCTGTGTTTCAGATTGACAAGAATACTGTAGATTATATCAGACATTTTCAATTAAGGACATTTTATAGTTGTAAAATAGGGGTATATTCATCAGAATGAAATCAATTGAAATGGATATATTTGAATACGTTCATTAGAATGAATACAATCACAATGAATAAAATAATGTTGTGTCTAATAATTGACTTTAAGTACTTTAAAGGTTTAGAATGTACCCAGTTCTACCTGCATGTACCTTCGGTTATCTTCAGATTTACCTGGGGACAGCAAAACTCAGGGTATTTTAATGTGAATATTTTACCCTTCATTCCCCTTTAGCCTCCGTTGTCTCGTCATTGGTGAGTAAGGATTTCTTTGAAACTCAAAGACTAATAGCAAGGATCAGAATGTAAGGAGGGTGGACTACATTGCTTCGCAGAATTAAGTCAGCTTTGCATGATTAAAATCTTTGTGTTTTCAGACTCCAAAAATGATTTGAAGATAAATAAAGATATATGCATTGGGCCTGATCTACTAAAGCTCCCCCAAGATTGAAGAATATAGACTATCATCCAAGGACCTGGGTGATCAAGCAAACCTGGAATAGATCTGGTCCAGGATTGAAAACATTTGACAATGAATAGCAAATCATTGTTAAGTAATCCATTCCAGGTTTGCTGGATTACACAGGTTCTCCAATGATAATCTATTTTATCCAGTCTTAAAGAGTTTTCATAAATTAGACCCTATTGCTCTCCAAGGCTAGAGAAGATATACTTTAAACGGTGTACCTGGGTGATCCAGCAAACCTGGAATAAATTTCTTTGCTTTTTGTTCTCCTGGACCAAATCCATTTTTAGATCACCCAGATTCACTAATAAATGTGTATACTCTTAATTTATAAGCTTGTGGTTAGTGCTCTTTGCAATCTATGCTTTGCCATGTCCACACAGGTAAAAGCAATATGGAAGAAATTGTAAGTGTGCAGAAGCCAAGCTCTTTAACTTTGCAGGGGTTTACCTGTATAGTAATGGGTTATAAATAGCCGAGCAATTGCAAGATTTTTACCTGGTCTGCACATCTTTCACATGATGATTTTACCATATAAGGGTTAACAAGACAGTCATAATCAGAGTTGAAGTGCTCATCATCTGACACATCTGTGTCCCCAAGTACTGATTATTCTCCTTTCTATGGATAATATGGATATAAGCATGGCTGTGTCAGGAAAAAAGATAATGATGGGTCATGGTGATATGGTGATTAAGGTCTATTATTGACTCTAACTTTAGTAGATTTGAGCCCTGTATACAATGCACTAAAGAAACATGCATAGAATCCAATAATAAAAACTTTTACAAAAATAAGATAGAGGTTAATATTCTGTATTAGACACACTTATATTGTAAAACAGAAAATAGGAAAACTCAATTCAAATTCTTCCTTAGCATAATCTTTCAAAATCTATCAATAGTCTGTGATTGGTGTTGGGAAGGCATTTAGAAAGTCCATCCCTAACCTATGTCTTGGAATTTCCAAACATTGATTGACATTCTTGTCCATGTTGTAATTCCTTCCCAACTTAACATGTTCCAGCACCACCACTTGCATTCTTCATAATGTAAAATGTAAAAAACCCAACAACGAGAATAAGGGCATCATAAACAGGATCCAGATCCAGGAATAAACACAAATAGCACACAATGGGTTTCACTTTTTAAAACACATTACATCGAGCCATCCAATTTTAAGAATTGTGTTATGTCAGTGTTTGTGCTTTTCTTTTGTATAAGAAAAGAAGCTTTTAGTTGGATGGACTGTTTTGCTGTTTATAAAGCTACAGAAATGACTAGAAATAGGCATACGGGGATCACAGTGTCTTGTTTGAGCTAATTTTTTCCTTGTTTGTAGGAATAGGTTTTGCCCAAACTCTAGTATTCAATTTTATTATTACACTATATTTATATAGCACTGAGATATTACACAGCAGTTTACAAAGTCCATAGTCATGTTATTAGCTGTCCCTCAATCTAATGTCCCCACCATAGTCATATATATAATAATGTTTAATACAGTTTTTTTCTTTACAGTCAATTTTTTAGGGGAAGACAATTAACCTAACCACATGTTTTTTTTGGAATGTGAGGAAACCAGAGTACACCCACACAAACACAGGGATAAACTGCAAACTCCATGCAGATAGTGTCTCGGCTGAGATTCGAACCTGGAATCCATCGCTGTAAAGGCCAGAGTGCTAACCACTGAGCCACCATGCTGCCTGTTCTATCAGCTTCTCAGGATGTTCTACGACACATGGTGGAATTTTCTCTATTATCCATCTACAAAATTTGCAGTATGAATTATCCATGAGTAATCCAGTATGTTCATCAACGTTGGTCAAGTACTGTCCCTTTAAGGAAATTTTTTGTATTGAGTTTTTACAATTTGCATAGACAACATATTTGACTTTTTCAAACAAACAGTAAGACACTACCTATAAATCTTAGACAAGACATGGATAATTAAAACCAAACAAAAACAATCTGTCCTAAACTTAACAGAGATGACATCAAAGAGGAAAGTAGCGTGAAGGGATGGGGGAACTGTCCTATGTTGCAATACTATTAAAAGTATCAGATCCCTCCTAGACGATGTGTGTTTTCCAAGGTTCCCACATTAGGTCAAATTCCTTTTAGAGAATTTTTGTAAGGAACATTTGAAGACATTTAAATGTACATTAATGTCTCTTTAATTTCAATACATTTTCATTTTTTAATTTTAAACATTTGCAGATCAATACCATGCAGAGTTTTAGATCAGTTGGAAGCCTCTAAATCCTTCTATTTATAACAACATTTCTGTAAAGGTCTCTTATAATTTTTTTTAATAATTTTTAAACTTATAAAGATTTGATTCTTTAAGAAGGGCCGGTTAATGGGATCACACCTCTTCCCAAAAATGTCCTGATTTAATTAAAGTAGGTGTTTATGTAAAAATACATAATAACCCTTCTAGTGTATGTCACGGTGCCACAGGGCGGGATGTGGACCATCCATGTCACCAGCCCAGTTAGCAGAGATGTCTAAGCAACCACCCTGTCCTTTCCCGAGCCTCTAGAGGTGAGGATGTTACGCTGCGGGCAGTTGCCAGGTTGTGGGGCCCCGTGCATGTAGAGGCGGCCCCAGCTGCTGACAGATAGGAGCAAAGCATGTTGGAGGAACATGAGACAGGAGAGTGGTTAGACAAGCCAGAGGTCAGGGTAGGCAGTGTTAAGGCGATTTCCTATTGATCCCAGACCAATATTTCCCTCTCTATCGTGACCTCGGTTTTCAACGCGTTGGGAGCAGTGATTAACACAACACACAGTAACAGGCAGTGTCTTAGAGACATATGCCACAGGCCTCAATTTACCTCCATGTACCTGAGCAAGCACAGCAGCCATGGTTTTACAAATCTCTCACATACAATACAAATGGTACATTGAAATTCGGCATTCCCAATGCAGGGGCAGAGGACAGGTATTCTTTTAACACCAAATATGCTTTAGTCATTTCATCAGACCATTGAATGTTATTAGGGGCACTGGGGGTGGTACTAGGACTGGGCTGTGGGTCCCAATACAAGCAGTCAAGAATCCAGTGTCTACAGAAATTGATCATGCCAAGAAAGCCGAGTAGCTGTTTCTTTGTCTGTGGGCAAGGCAGACTGGTAATGGCATGGACACGGCTGGGAGCTAGCAGCCGGGATCCTGGGGTTAAAAGCATTCCCAGGAATGTGACCTGTTGCAGACAGAACTGAACCTTTTCTGCGACACCCTTTGTCTCCCTTTTCCAGAAAACACAACAATGACACCTTGTCCCTCTGACATGCCTCCTGAGAGGGTCTACTGTACATAACAATAAAGTGGAACCATGCTGCGGCTGCCAGTTGGCAATAACCTGCAGGAGGGCAATTGAGAAAACTGCCGGGGAGTCAACAAAGCCCTGGGGCAAGTGGCACCAGGTATATTGTTGTCCCTTGAAAATAAAAGCCATAAGGGGCTGAGTCTCAGGCGATAATGGTATGGAGAAAAATGCATTGGCCAAATCAATAACACTGCAAAATTGGGTCTCGGGCGGTACTGCTGTAAGGATGGTACTAAGATCTGACATGACTGGTGTTAGGGGTGTGATCAGCTCATTGCTGGCTCTGAGATCCTGTATAAAGCGGTATGAGCCATCTGGCTTTTTTGACAGGATTTACTGGAGTATTGTAAGGAGAGCAGGGTCTCTTAAGTATACCTTGCTGGCAGAAAGATTGAATCATGGGTGCTAACGAATCTTACTTGTCTTTAGTTAGCGGGTACTACTATAGGTATATTGATGTATGTGGTTTTGTAAGTGCTGTATATGGGGTGCAGTCCAGGAATCCCATGTCATATGGTCCAGTGGACCATGTGCTGTCAAGAACTGGAAAATCCAATAAGGGCAGTTGCAAGGTTGTATTGACATTAATCCCTCCCTTTGGGTCAACAACCAGTGACATTCCCAGAGATCCCATCAGGTCTCTTCCTAACAACTGGACAACTAGGTAATATCTTGAATGTGATGTGTAATGTATTCTCCATGTACTGTACATATGGGAATATGAGGTGTGTGTCGTGTAGGGGTGATGACGTTTATTCCCAAAGAGGGCCCACCAGATGTAGATGGACCTGACCAGGATCCACAACTCAATTATCATCAAAATATAGCAAAAACACAAAAACAACTTAACCTCGAGACTCGGCAAAAATATATATAATTCAAAATTTTTATACCTTTCAGGCAGCAAACAGGGGTAGTCGAGAATAGACAAAGGTCAGGGCAGGCGGCAATCAGGATCAGTCAGGGGTCAAGCTGAGGTCGGTTAAGAGGAGGATCAGCAGGAGGACATACAAGAACAACCAGTACATAGAAACAGAGTACTCTGCAGTACATCTGCAGAGAACTCGTTGTTCAAGCAACTTACTGTTGACAGTCATATCCTTATATAGGGAAGGTCACTTGATGACTGGAGACCATGTGACCTGAAAGCATCCAAGCCACCACCAGAGGGAGTGCTATAGAAGAGGCAGTTCAGATGGTGTTCACATCTCTGCCAGTAAATGGAGTGCATCTGCAGAGCAGTCCTCTGAGTTAAAGGGGCATCTGACATGAGTCATGTGATCTGAACCAGGAAGCAACCTGTTAATGAGATTCCTAAGATGTTTTAATAAAAAAATTCATATTTGTTTTTTTGTTCCATGATGCATTCCTTATTCTTTTCGTTTTTAACATATGAGTTCACCTAGTCCCTATAAATTACATTATATTCTTTGCAGAGACCTGCACAATATTAATGCCTTTGGCTACAACTCATGCTCTTTTCAGTATGTGTTCACTTGTAGCCACCCATTGCATTTTGAGACTACAAATGTAAACACTCACATCCATGACACACAATGCCATGAATTAAGGGACATTTTTTATAGACATGATACTGTCTGCTAGTGTTCAGCCAGAAAAAGTGAAAACTATGTAGTGGATATAATCCCTCCCTCTTCCTGGTACATCTGGATTTGGATAGGAAAAGACATTATACTCCCTATGCATCAAATTACTCTGTGCCATTTAAACCATTTGACCACTGTCTCACACAGCGTACGTGAATTACCACCAGGCAGTCATTACTGTACTATAATCTGTACTATAAGGAATCTTTGCAGGCACCACAGCAAGGGTCAAAGGGATAATGATTTAAAATACATAGGGTGTTTGCTAATATACCTTTTGTGTATGTATATTTCATTAAGTTAGGATCCCCTGTATGATTTGCTACAATCGGATATCATTAATTAATAATCATTAGTTATTGTTATATTGAATAGAAAGGCTTCTTATTAATATATTTTCTTTTATAAGTAATAATATTTAACTTTTCTAATTCAGAGTAACATGTTTTCCTCCTATTTTACTATAACTATACCTTTATACAATATACCCTTATTACTACTTTCATACAATTCTTTCTCCATAAGTGTATAAATAATATTCACTTTAATTTCTCAGTTTTGTAATAGTTTTCCTTCTCTCGGTTGGTGTTAATTGTCTCATAGATCCAGAAAAGACAATGATGCTCCAGGTTCATTTTAAAAAGGGTAATAATTCAATTTATTGAGTTCAGACTTCATCAAACAACAATGAAAACATGAAGTATGTCTCAACACTGTTGTTTAGAGGAATATGCACTCAATAAATAAGTGTCACCCTTATTGAACTGCAGATAGAATGCCATTATTACCTTGGAGAGGCTGGCAATGTCCTTTGCTCACTACATTCCCACTTGCAAAGGTACTGCTTTCATTTTTTTAGTATGTCTTTCTTTCCTAAAGAAAGCTCTAATGAGAAAAAAAAGATTCTGAACTTGAAAGTAAATCAGGACTTTAGTGTTCACTGATAGTGCTTGGCACTAAGACTCTTAATTCAATTATTCGATTTTAAAGAGATCCACAATTGTTTGGCGCTGCTCATTTTAAACTCATTTTCAGTGGTCCAAAAGGAAACTGATCATAAATGTGATTTTATTCTTTCAACTTTACCAGTCAGTAAAACAAGAGAACCCGTCACTATTCATTCATGCAGAACAAACAACCAATCTCTGCCCTTTCTACAAGGAAGTTCACCAGCCTTTGGTACCACATTGCACAGAAATTAGCACAGAAGACCTTATATGAAATTGTTTGCAGAGGTTTCACATTAATGGTTTCATCGCAAGAACTATCTCATAGCATACAATTTATACTATGGTTAGTTTTATGGTTTAGCAGTGCCTACGTCAACAATTGGAATTTTCTTGTGATGCAAAAACTTTTATTAGTAATAATATTCTTTAAAAATAAAAACAAAATAAAAGCATGGTGAGTAAAGTGAAGCAATAAATAATAATTACAAAAGAAGGTCTTTCATTGAAGAATGTCACACAGTCTAGCTAAATGGTTATGCCAATTATACTCTTCTAACTAAACAGTGTAATTTGTTTTTATCTGTTTAATATATTTATTACATGTTTTGCATTGACAGGACAGTGTCCATGGAGCTCCATTGGAGAAATTTCCTTCCTCTCTAGTAAAAAGGTTGTTGCGCCATGATAGGAAATGAAGAAACATGATCTAACAGCAACAAAGATGGAAGTAAAATGCTTCCTAAAGTTAAGTTGGGAAAAACTAAATCAACTATTTATTGTTGTCTATTTCTCTGTTGCAGATTTTCCCCTTCCTCTTCTGTTGTAAAAGATTGTCTTAAAAAAGGAGAGGAAATCTCTCTATGGAGCCTCAGGTAGAATCTAAAACCTGACATGGGCTCCTACCTTTCACCATTTATTTTACCTAATATAAGGATTACATCCTTATCTAACAATACATAAACTCATTTGTCTGATTTATGAAAGCTCTACAAGGCTGGGGAAGTTACACTTTCCTCAGTGATCCTGGATGACTCAGCAAAACTGGAATGGATTTCTTAAAAGTCGTTTGCTATTTGTTGGCATACCAGATCTTTTCCAGGTTTGCTGGATCACCCAGCTTCACTGATGAAAGTGTATCCTCTCCAGCTTTAGTGAGCTTTAATAAATCTGCCCCATTGCATCCAGTCTTACAGATTGCTATTTATGTTTTATAACTACAAACTGTTTTAACAAAGTGTTTTCAAAGTTTAATGGGCTTGAGATCCAACGGAAGAAGTTTGTAGGAGGAAGTGCCAGGTGTAGGACTTCTATAATGTGAGTCATCCATCCAAACAATTCTAACATTACTTTCCTAATAAACAGATGCTAAAGTAATGAGTCACTTTTACTTGTTTTGAGTCACTTTTACTCATTTACTGACTTTGATTGCAACTTCTGGCCTCATAAGGAAGCCATGCAAGTGTGCACTGTCATTATCCTTTAGCTGTGTTCAGGTAACTAATTGGTTCTGCCCCAGCTTTCACGTAGTTCACGTAGATTTCATGTGGTCAGTCAGAGTATCTGTTAAACACTATGCCTAGATGACAGCAGTGCTCACATTCCTCCCTCGCTGTAGATAGAGCCAATACCTGCAGCTGGACCAAGCCTGAAAAAAGCGTTGGTAAGGGTGTTAAAAAGAGGACAGTGTTAAGTCCAGTGACTTTAGTATATTTAAATCTAACGTCATAGTTTATTTTAAGGGGGTGTCTGATTTTTTTCATAAACATGAAAGTTTTAGGCTTAATCCTCAAAATTGTCAATAATATCTTTGGGTACTTTTTGCATCTAGGAGAAGAAAGGGAAACAGATCAGATAAAATGAAATGGGTCACCTTTGCCAACATTAAATTTCTTTCAATTTCCAAACCAATTGTATATAGATGTATATCTGTAAGTGATAGCTGGCAGGCCCATGTTTTAATGAACCGTATTTAAATTGTCGAGTGATTAAAGACGCATATATATTCCCAGTTTAGTGTCTATTATCTTGATTTTAAATATCTCTTTTGTAATGCCAGGATCAAGCTATTTTAAACAAATACTATATCATCCTGATTAAAATAAGTGACAGCTTAATGCGCTGACAGCTATTTGTTAACGTTCCTTTTCTTTGAACGACAGTGAATAATGAAACCAGCAGTCTCTGTGCTATTGCTTGACCCTGGAACATCATAACACTAAAACTTTTATTGCTAATTTATTGCACATCACCAGGAATACACATAATTGACAAGATGACACTTTCATTGCTATTTATTTATTACAATTACTCAAGTCATTGTTCAACCTTCAACTAGATAAGAAAGACCTTAAAAAAGCAACCTTTAATCTTGAAAACAGGTTTAAGAATTGGGAAACAAAAGTGACAACATATTTTGACAACAAAAGTTCATCCAATCATGTATTATATTGGGCCAAATTAGTTTAATTGGTCTGTGTATTTAAATGAAAATGAGAAGACTGATATATAATGAAGTTAAAATTTGCTGCTTCTGGAATTCCCTGTTAAATCTGGAAGTTCAAGTATCTGAATTCTTCAGTCAAATGCACTGCTGGCTACTTTGCAAAGTACTATGATATATGGGAGCAGAAAGCTTGCATAGTGAATCCATTTACTTACTGTGTAAGTGGGCAAATTTGACATTAGTCATTTGGCCCAAATCGTTAACCATTGCCTGTTTGGTGAATGATTTTGGCCCAGAGCTATACAGCATACTTGTATGACAGCTGTCAAAGTCTGCCAGCTAGACTCTCTGAGCCGTATTTTACATAATGTTGGTCGAATTTGTTTCTGCCATTGACTTTAATGGGATACAAATTCAGCAATGAATCAATCTGAACATTGGTGTCACTTGAGGAGAACTGTAGGCAAACTGAACAGAGGAAACTTTGACCAACATTACTAATAAGTAGCAGAGATGTGTTTTTAAAGGATAGCCATACAAATTTGTAATCAGTAGGCAGACCCTACAGTGATGTAAAATAGTACACCCCAATTGGGCTGGTCTATTTGGTTATTTGTTTAATGTTCATAATTGAGATATAACTGGTTTACTGAATGCTGAGTTTGTATACACCCCAATGTTAGTCTGCCTATGGGATTCTCCACCAATATGTGGTGGATATCTGCTTTATGTAGCTTTAAGAGGGGCCCTGGGCCCAGGATACAACACCCACTGGACATTTCAGATGCAATGATGTTGGTTATGTATGTGGTATGATATTACTTGGGTGACATGCTCCCATCAAAATTTTTTATTATTTTTCTAACCAGCATTGATCTTGTTTGGGTTGTATACATTGGAAAGATTGATATCCTGTTTTTCATGTTTTGTACTTTTCTGTTCCTTTTTTTATCTAATTTTTCTATGTTGTTGTTTCCCCTTTTCTATGAACTTTTATTTAACAAGTTTCAATAGAAATTCACATAAAAAACCAGTATATTCCATAGTAATTTCTGATTTTTAAAAAATATTTCATTGACAAACATTAGATATTCATACAGTGCCTACAAGTAAAGAGATATGCTTTCACACACATTAAATTGTCTTCGTGTATTTATTTTCATAATTTAAATAAATGGAAAATATCAGCTCACCCCTACCCATAAAATAAGATAAGGGTGTTAAAATGATGTGTCTGTCAATAATTAGAACCACTTTAGGGAGCATACTGGTATAATGTGTGGAATTTAATATTCAGATATTGAGGGTCTAGTGTTCTTGTTTTGCCATGTGTGGTGTCCTCACGCCAAGATCAAAAAAGCTAGCTAAAGAAGATTGTGGGTGCCTTCAAATCTTGCAAGGGTTCAAAAATCATTTAAATCAAAGTTTTTTTTGTTAATAAAAATAATAATTTCACAGTATAGAAAACAATATACAAATGGCATTGTAATGTTCCTTGAGTAATGAGAAATTTGGACCTCTCAGGTCAGTTTACCTGACACCAATGATCTTTTTGGCAAAATGTATCTGTAAGGGTGACCTTTCCAGCAATGTAAGAGGCATTCTTCTTATTGACCGTTACGCCAATGTTCTAGGAGCTGTGGATATTTGGAATATTTGTCCGAATAAATATGTAGAAAAAAAACAACAATATTCACGTTTTTTTTTTTTTTTTCAGACATCGTTGGTATTTTATTTGCATATTTAGCTGTTTACATGAAGTTAACTTTTATGAATAGGATAAAAACATTTTTAATTATTTCCGATGTATTGGTGCCCATCTACTAGTTTGTAAAATACAAATACCCTAAATGCAGGCTGCTTTCACTATAATGGGTACGTCCTGTTGAAAAAAAAATATTTTAATAAAGGTACATGCATAATTAGATACAGTATAGCTTTGTGGGATATAGTTTTTTCATATTTCCTTTTCCAAGTATTTCTTTACCGCTCTTTCCCTATTTTATGCACACTTTGATGCAGTTTATATATAGCTATAAAAAAGCATTGCAAGCCTGCAAAATAGCTTAAAGTACTCCACTCTACAATTTTGGAGCACTTCGCTTTAAGTACTGTCACTTTCTATGACTGCTTTTACCATGCCAGGAAGAAACTAAGACATACAAGTCAGCCACCAAAATGTGTATTGCACCCAGATACAAAACTAAGTCACCTGTCCCATGGCACAAATATGATTCCAAGCATGACTCCTAGAGGAAGAAATAGCTAATTTTTATTGCAATGCCTTTTAAGCAAAACAACTTAAACTCTTTAAATCTACTGATTTCATTAAAGCATTGGAGGGGAACTAAAGTCAGCTTGCTAAAAAGTGCTTACAGACAGGTTTTTTATGGCAGAAGAAACTGTAAAGTCTTTTCCATCAAAGATGTTCCTACCTGCTTAGCATCACTTGTTTTTATCAGCATACACTGGGCCACGCAAGTTCCTCTAAATGATTTTCTATTAGAAGGCAACACCTGGTGTATATATGTATGAGAGTTATATCATCCCAACCTGACCAAAGAAGATGGGTGAAGAAGGTAACCCTAGAAGAAGAATGGGCAAGGATGTTAGCGATAACAACAAAGGTTAGATGTTTTGGCAAGTATGCCTGCCATTATGTGCACATATGCTCTGTATAATTGCTTGTTTTGTTTGTTAAGGTTTAGATCAGGCAAGGGCAAACTACGGCCTGCGGGCCGTATATGGCCCAATCCGGTTGCTTCTCTGGCCCTTTGGATGTTCCGCGGCCAGAGCTGCGGAAGAAGTCCCCCGCTGGTATCCCAGCTCTTGGAGGCGGGCAGGCTGTGTCCCTGTACACAACCCACCCACTCTCCCATCAAAGGCTTAGATCTGTGATGAGAGAGTAAGAGGGGTTATGCTATCCTGACTTCACGTTCAGTGGCGTCATGATGCCATAACTCTGCCCACTCTCCCATCGGGCCCTCTTTTAAATTTTACATTGTGGCTCCTGACTGAAAAAGTTTGCCCACCCCTGGTTTAGATCTACCTAAATACGAAACTGCACATAGGTTATCTATTGGAGCAGTGTTTCTCAAGCAGGGTTTCTCCAGGGGTTGCTAGGGTTCTTCAAGCAATGATCAGTTTATGACTCTCAGGTCAGTTGAATAGATACCAATTACCTTTTTGGATATCTGTAAGGGTGACATTTTTCCCAATGGCCAGCTGTGAAGGAAACAATTTTCCTGCTGACCACCCCAATAATGTACTGTGAGCTGTGGATAAAGTAATTATAGCATTGGTTACCTGGAGACCTGACATTTTTTTAAAAGGGTACCCCCATGTTAAAGAGGTTGAGAAATACTACATTAGAGTAATTGGCAATATAGAATCAAAAAAAGGCATCTAACAACACCTTGGGCAGTGCAGAAATTTGCATATTCATAATTTTGGGATTTAGGGCCCTGATTACATGTAACCTGTAAATATTTATGCTTGTAACCTATGGCCATTTTTAAATACTTTTTTTTGCAGAAAAAAGATAATATTTCCCTTACTTTTGTATTATGCCTTTTTGTCAATTGAAAATATACTCACATTGAATTCTACATTGTCCCCTTCTAAACTGGTTCTTTGGACTTAAAATCATTATACTTTCCCTTCTAAATAAATGGCTCAATTGCATACTTTTAACATGCATGTTGAATCTGAGTCACCTAATGTATCGCTTTTATCCTTGATTTGTTGTTCCTCAGTTGCATTTACAGAAACCTTTAATGTATCACATAAGTATGCATTGAAATTCTGATTTTTAATAGACTGCATATCTAGAATCTTTTGGGATTTTTGGTCTTTATTTAGCATTCATAGCAAAATGTGTCATGTTTTCTGAGCACAGAACAATACACAAGGATAACAATACAGCTGCCCTCATTGTCATCTGTTAGAGCATCTTACATTCATTTCCTGCCATGTATAAGCAGTATTGTTAATTTGTTTGAGACAAGCTCTTGAATAGCTAATCTTCAGCTGCAAAAACCTCTAGCATCTGTGCTGCAGATATTGACACACATATCCCTACACGGTATGCACTTGTGACTCTTCTCTTAAGTACATAAGCTAAATAATGCTCAGTATTTGCCAGATAAGCCAAGCCCAGCCATACAAGCTGACAAAGACATTTCTCCCCTGCCATTTTGTGTATTTGCAGTAAAAAGCAATTGAGTATTTCATTTTGGCTTTGAATCTCTGCAAGGTTGGCAGGTATTATTAGTGCAGGCAAGGGCTGCCATAAGGGAGCTTAGTTATAGTTAAAGTGTAATGCAAAATTTCATTAATGCTCATTTGCCTAACTTAGATTTAAAGTAAACTAACCAAATTTCCTTCTGGATGTGTTAGAGTTACAACAGTTAGGATATGTAACACATTTATTTTTAAATCAGGGCACAGGGAAAAGGGCTATTTATTGGTCATTGCATTTAGCCAAAGTTATTCAACAAATTAACACTAACAGATGATGTCCGGAATGCAGAAATGCATAGTAATCATATTTTAATTTACTGGAGTCAGGTGAATGGAAGATAAGATTTGACATTGGTTATATAATTAAGTAACATACAGTGATGTTAGTTTCCTGGTGACCAGTGACACAAACAAAATTCAGTCTCATATAGATGTGCACAACTGTGTTTGCAGAAACGCTTATGATATGCAAACTGTGTGCCCTATTTTTTGTGCAGTTAAATGTGAAGAGGTGCCCTTCAGGATGTTGCTGTATTTGGTTTAAATAAGATCCAATTCTACAAAACTGGCTAATTTGCTCATACACAGGACTTTAAAGGTGTTATGATTTTCTTATAAATATTTTCCACAGAATAAAATAAACACAGTTTTAATAGTTTAATTATTTAATAAAATTGTATTTATTTTATTCTGTGGAATATGTTTATAAGAAAATCAAAAATGCCTTGAAAGTCCTGTGTATGTGCAAATTTGCCAGATTCTTAGAAGTCTATGTAATTTTGGGATGTGGCGTTATCACCTAAGTGCTTAGATTCACTAATTTTTCCTTATCTGTTAAATAAGATCCACACTTTAAGGAATTACATTTAGTTCGGTAAAACACTATGTAATTGTTTTTTTTAATTTATTTAATTTTAATATATTTTACATTTTAACATTACAGGGATGCTGGTCTTCTATGGGTACTTCCAGCCACTTTCTTTCTAACTCTTTCTGGTGCCAATTGCACATATTTGTTCACAATAGTATCCCTGACTGTTGCAGCGGTGGATCACTTCCTGGACACTGTATGATGGCAAGGCTACTTGTAGTTTCCACCTTTGTGATCATCTTGGTGCAAATCTACTTTCTGTACCATTGTACACCTTCTGTCTACCTTCTGTAACTTCTGTACCATTGTCTTAATGATCTGCCCTGCCAGATCAAATCATACAGCAGGGTGCCACCTGCTTATTTTCCCTTTCCCCTCTAAATTAGGTTACCAGCAACATCTGCACAGCATTTGTCTCTTCCTACTAATAGATGGAAACCATCACTAACAAGCTTTTCCAGTGACAGTAATCTAGCATCTATATGTAGCCTTGGTGAGGGGTACATACAGATACTTACCTATAAACCATCATTGTTATTATGATTGGACAGACATTTTCCTTTTATACTTTCTAACAACTATAAAATAAATATGTCTATCTAAACAATTTATAGGCAGTAAGACTCTCTCACTACAGATTAAAAAAATTAGAAGAAATCATATGTGGCCACGTTTAGACAACACATACTGACTAGGAGAAAAAAGAATATGGTTAAGGTAATACAACCATTTGGTCGGTGAACACATTTAAACACAATAGCTTATTTTTCCTGATTTCAGCTAGAAGAGGTTTGCAGCATTTGCTGACATTTTCTCATTATCTTTATGAAATGCCAGCATATTTTGCAGTGCTGTGCTCCATTAGTATAATTAATGGTTTCCATTGAGCTTCTTGGCTGTATTAATGTGGACACCTGTACAGATGATTTTCTGTTTTCTGTGTGCAGGTTGTAATGATAACAATTACATGCCAAGACTGGAACATATCCCAACTGGGATTCTGGTTTCCATCACAAAGACTGGTCTTTTAAAAAATAATTTCATGGTGTGTTGTCTGCAGAATGTAGTTTACATTTTTGAGTAATTGTGATTTCTGTATTTTAGTCTGTTATTCACTGTTTTTGGCATCCAGCAAGTTTACACAGCTCACGTACTGTTAGTAGTACAGAGAAATTTGGAAAGGAAATACACAGTGGAAACATTTTCATGGTGAAAAACCTCTTTGATAGGTTAGTCAGATGTGAATTATTCTAAAAAAAACTTTTCTTGCTTTTGTGTGTGCAGCATAAAACACTTAGTGACACACACCAGTATTTTCCCCTACATTTTGCTGTAGAATTTTCTTACATTTCTTTGGTTGTACATCTACATATAAACATGCTTTCTTTTACTGATATAAAATAAAAAAATAATGAATAAATATACAAATTAGGACAATGTATTAACTGATATTGATAAATCCAGAAAGTTGTAGAGTAGCTTAAGACTATACAAGCAAAATGTGTGTTTTTATTTTTACCTATTTGTGCAGTATAAGTGATAGTATTTTACTATCTTACTATTTTAGGATATCATATTTTAGATTTAGTTATAATTTAATGTGTTGCTTAGTTCTTCAGTTGCTAATGCCATGCAATGGATTTTGCTCTTACACATTGCCTCTGTTGAAGAAAACAGGAAACATCTTCCAGAGCAGCGGGTTGCCGGCCGGCATTAGGCAGGATCGGCCAGGGGGCGTTAGGCCAGAACGAACTACCGGCTAGGCCATATCTGGCCTAAAGGCCGGAGTTTGCTGTCCCCTGCTGTAGGATATGTTAGCTTCATCATTCCACGTGTTAATGGCATCGCCAGATAAAAATAAATAAAAAACATTGAGTTTAATTACAAACAATAATTAATTATGAGTAAAAGTTCATTCACACATTTTCTAACTAAATCTAATGTGAAAAATGTGTAATGTTTTAGGTAAACATTGGGTGAATTTTTGGTGAAAACATTTATAAATAAACCCTTAGGAGTTTTTATGGAGCAGATATCTGCTTGTAATGTATTTGCTAGATTGCACTGACAGCTTGCAGCCTCAAACTCATCTAAACTAGTGTTTGTATCATACATGCTGGACAAAGTTGGTAATAGTACCAGAGTTCTGCAGATGGTGAATGTAAAGATTAGCAGTTCTTTATAAAAGATAAAAAAGCACCTAACTCTTCCCTTCTCTCACATACACTACTAAAGGTCTTTAATTATCTGCCTTAGAAAAGTGGGTATAAATAACTGTGTTGGGGTTTTTTTTATCAAAGGCACATAAAAATAATTATTTTAACCTGAACAGGGCAAACAAAGCTTTGCATATCTTCTCTATGTGAAAATAACTGATAACTGACTTAAGCCACAGGAGTTCCCTTTCTTCTTTATCTCCTTCTCAGTGTCTGCAGTAGGCTCATAACAAACACATTGTCTATACATAGAGGGAAGATGATTTTTAGTATATCACATTCAATGACACATGATTCAGAAACACAGACTTTGTCCACTCGTCTCCTTCCTTATCTTTTCTCCCTTTTCCCACAATCTCTTTTTCTTCTTTCCACATATTGGAAATGGTTCCATCAGCCTCCCAATGGGTTGTATGGCACAGAATCCTCTATTTCCCAATATACCTTATAAAGCCCCATTATTCTTTTCCTAGTCTGGCTCAGATTTTCTCATAACCGCTCTATTGTCATCCAAATGCTAATAAAATGAAAAGTCTGTTTTCCCTTTCTGAATTTCTGTTTGATGACAGTGATTGTATATGAATCTTCCCATTTGCTGTTTGTTGATTATAAATGAAGAATTAAAAGAAAATAAATAAAGGATAACGATGGAACAATGAATACACTGAAATGTCACTGCGGAGCTTTAGTTTCAAACTCTTATGACTTATTAACCCTTCGGCCATGACTCACAACAAAACCATGGAAACAGATACCGTGTGCATTGAATCAAGTCATGGCATTTGCAGTGTTAACACCTTGATCACGACGCTTAATAATTGGAGTTGATTTATTAAATTAGCTTGGGCTTTTAGCTGAAATATCATTCTGCAAGACAAATCTCACTTAGCTTAGTGAATGAAGTGAGGCTTTGCCGACTAATGCCACCCAATCATGTGCAAGAAAACAAAATAATTACATTTCCTTGCATACGATTGGGTATTTTCTGCAATTTGTCATCACATTCACTAAGCTGAGTGAAGTATCCCTTGCAGAGTGCTAATTCATTTTCCTAAGTGTATTGCCTAAATGCTTTTAATTAATAAACTCTATTGAGTAAAACAGTTACCATTTGGTTTGATTTACTAGAACAGTTGAAGCTGCACACTTAAGTGAATTGTCACTCTGCAAAGATTTACCTTCTTCTTAAGCTATAATAATTGTCCCTTGCAGAGTGTTTCCTCATTTTGCTAAATTTATGGGAGGGGGATGCACCCCACTTTGCCCTCTTCCATAGCAAAGTACATTAGTCATCCCTGCTGGGTCGTTCATAGATCAGCCCAGAACAGATGAATGATGTTGGGGGCTGCTGTACACATTCTAGATTTTCACCCAAGATGATCATGATCATGAAAATAATCTAGCATGTGTACAGAGCTTAAAACAGATACTATTGAGAATACTTTACTAAAACAGTTAAGGCTGTACACTACTCAGAGTGAATTATTACTCTGCAAAACTTTATCCTATTCACTAAACTAAGTGAATTATAATTTGCAGAGTGAAAACTCACTTTGTAAAATCAATAGCATAAACTTTGGTAGTAAATCAACACTATTGACTAATGGCCTGGTATTGCCTGAGTATGACGCTCTTTCTAACACCAAGATGTATATTTTTGAAAAGAGGTGGCTGAACCATGTACATTTTTTCTCAGCGAACTATTTTCCCAGTCTTTGTTTTTTTTTTCGTGATGGAAGAATTCTGTTGCAGTTTACAAATGTCAGAGCTTTTACTGGGTTATTTTTGTTTTGTAAAGGATCAAAGCAAAAAATACTTTTTGCAGTACTTGCTGAAGGTTGGACCTGTGTAGACAAAAGCAAGAGTGCAAATATAGTAGGGAACGGACAGGGCCTTATAGTTGTAGGACACTTGTTCCTGTGTTGTGCAGGACAAAACATGATAACATCTTATGTGTATCGGGAAAAAACAGAAGTTTATGTAGTACATCTGTGTAATACTCATTGCCCTGTGTTTTTTTTTTTCCTCCACAAATGTTGCAGCTATGGAAAAAGGTTTATTGGCCAGAAGTGTTCTTTTATGTCAATCCTGCACTGTTGTTTGAAAAACTTCTCAAACTCTATCACTTTCTTCTTTTCTGCAGTATAGCAACTTATTACTTTTTTGGTCAAAAATAAAAAATAAGAGGGCAAATTAGATTCATTGAAATAACACTGTTCTGAATTTTTTACATGATCAGCAGACATAACACAACCTTTCAAAAGCAAACAAATATTTACCAGACCAAAGGATAGCAAAAAAAAAAGTTATTGCAGGGAATGACATACACATTTAGGTAGTTTCTTTTTCAAGCAGGTAGTTTTTTTAAAGCATTCCAAATATTAGTATTTTACAGTGAAGATCTATACCTGTGGTCATCCGTTGTCTTTTCTGTCTTTAAAGTATATGTAAACTTTAAATGTTAATCACTTAAATGTTATTTAACCACCTGAGCGTTACACTGAGGTCTAGATTTCTGTACCAAAAGTGATCCACTGTTTTTCATGAAATTTTTTTTTTTAAATTGTAGACCTGTAACTTACAGAAATATGTCCGAACAGGGGTTCTAGTAGATATCATGAATATAAAAGACGGACGACGATCGACGGAGGACGACGCTGGAACACGAACACGACGCTGGATGAGCACAGGGGGACCAGGTAAGTGGGGATGGGAAAAATCTCGGGGTTAACCATCCTAGCCGGTTTTTTTTGCCCGCACGAAGGTCGGGCTTAACGGCAAGGAGGTTATAAATTAAGATTCAATAATACAAGGTGATCCCCCCCAATGAACATCCTTATTTAGGTATCTCTTGTATAGGATAACGTCACTCCTTCCTTTCTCCCAGTTGTTCATGGTGTTACCATGTCACCAGCTTTGCTGGTTCTCCCACAACAGCCTTGAGAACTTTAATAAATCAAAATGAAATTGAGATGGATGAATGAGCTTGAGAGGTAAATATTGATGGGCAAATTTCCTTTAATATACTAGAAAGGCAACAAATGGTACCTTATAAATACCTTTTTTTGTATATCACTAGCTAATAAAAGTGAACTTTATCTTAGTAACCTGTCAAAAACTGATGTGTTATTCAGTTCAAACTGGTAATACTGATGTGTAATAAATATGGCTGTACTTCCCTCACAATGTTATTTAGACAAAGTATATTACAACACATGATCATTTGCACAGAATAACCACTTTGCATGTAGTGCACTTTTTCAATGCATATCTACTAATACCTTTCAAATATAGTGTAAAACTCATCTCATTAACCCAATACCTTTATGTATATTCACCCTGCTCACCCAGCTTTGCAAGATGGAACCAAAAAATGCACTTTCATTAAATAATATATAAATGTTTATGGATAAATATTTTATTTATTGTTTTTGCAGTAGAAGAAAGCCCTTTTTGCACATGTTCAAAACTGAAGCGGAGGGGTCACTCCTAAAATTTTAAAAAGAAACATGTTTAACCTAATATAAAATGGTTATCTACCCTTTAACATAAATTAAAAAATTAATGATAGGTCCACTTTTAAACTATTTTTCTAAACCTGGCTACCCATCTCCCTTTGTCCTAACCAGTCATTACTGAACAACCACAGTTATAATTCCGCTGCCTGTCATATTATACTTTCCCTACCTTGTAGATTGTTGGATCAATTGGAAAAGGTCATCTTTACCTTAAGTATAGAATTTTATGTACCATAAGTTTATAATTTGCACTTACTTTTATTTTTTTGTACAGCACTTTATAAGATATAATGAAAATAGATTAGATTCTGTGTTCACATTCTGATTCCATGGTGAGCTGATGCATACCAAAAAAAAATTTATAATAATTTCTGTCACTGACACTTTTGTAAAACAACAATATGTGATGTTGTGATTTTCATGAGATTTATTAGTGTATGGGCATAAGTATTTATTCACCAACCTTGACTATAGTAATACAAAATTCCTGCACAATAACAGTAGATTAACAACAATAGAAGTAGACTAATTCTTTTTTGCTTGTAGATAAATCTGTGGGGTGGTTGAGTTTTTTTTTGTTTGAAATTTACAATTGTCAAGTGCTGGTCACTTTGAATTATGTACATGAAGAAATGAATGCTTTTTGTGTAGAGAGAACAATAAACACAACACAGCACAGCCCTGCTGCTAAACTAATTCAGTTTTATAAATGCAGTCATTCTAGACCAGCAGTAAATACATTGTTTGCTTGATCATTTCTACCACAAGAGGTAGGTTGGCATATTAACAGATTGGAGCCCATCTCTCTAAGCCACCTTTTTATATTTTGTTGATACAAAGTGATAAAGAAATGTCTCAAGAAATCTATATTTTCTCTTATTCCCTGACACACAGTTTTAAAAATATTACTCTGTACTACTGTTCTTTTTATATTACTATTACTATACTTTTTACATTACAATATATCTGTAAGCTCTTTAACCTCTATAGCAGGGTTTCTCATCTTTTTACCATGGCCAACCCTTGAATCAACTTTCAGGTCTTTGAAGAACTCATTCTGTATAATTATACCCATGGGATACAGTACATTAGTGTGGTGACTTGGAAGAAAGTCTCTTAAATTGCTGGCCAGTGGAAGCAATGTCACCCTTGAGAGGCACAAATTGCTCAAGGAACCCCTAGCAACCTTTTGAAGGAACTCTAGGGTTCCACAGAGCCCCGGTTGGGAAACACCAGTCTATAATGTTTGCTTATAATCTAGTAAATTGTAAGTTACTTTTTCCGTTTTTCCCTAATCAGTAATAAACCCTATATTATATTATATTATATTATATTATTGCGCCTGTATTATCATCAGAACATGGCCCTGTAGAATTCTTTAAGACATTACTGCATAGAAAGTGGTGAAGAAGATTGTGGATATAATCATAAGGTTAAATCCCAACTGTCCTAGTAAGTCAAAGTCCATCCAGTGATGCTAAATAATAATTACATTGAGAATTACTGGTAACTACACCAATATTTTGTCAATTAAGACCTTATCCCCAAAGTGAGTGTAAGTGTAGAATAAATTAGCTGTAGTAAAAACAAAAAAGGTATTTAGGTATCTAAATGCAGCAAATGAATTCTACATGAAGATATTTTCTTGTTCCTGTATTAAATTTCACTCCTAAAAAAACAATCATATGCTGACTCCAGGAAATTGCCTTATGATATGCAATAAATATATAAACACCCCTAGTCTGACCGCTACCATCTCCTGTAAAATGATCTTTGTATGCCTATCCAATATGACCCATGTATTGGATTTTTTGTTCTATCTTCAACACTTTACCTGCAGCAGCAAAATAGTTAAGTGAGATTCAAGATACCATGATATTCTAGCCCAAGGGATGCAATTTCAGGCTGTAACATACAGCATACACAACATAATTAGCTTGGCTTGTATACCCATTTGCCACATTAAAAAAAAATGGAAATTCTTGACGGTTTGTGTTAGTCATTTTTCTCATCATTAAATTCTTCTCTATTGTGCCTTTTGTAACCATTACAGGTAACTAAACATAAGCTCACACTGGAAACAACCCAATATAATGATTTTGCTGTCTCACCTAACTTGAGTTTTCTTTTTTTTTATTGTTTGTAGGCGCACAGCTTAATAACATTGTTTTTTTTTTACTGTCACATTCAGCTAATACAACTTTCTCATTATAATTCATTAGTCATTCATCAGTTTTTTTATTTTGAAATTCCACTGAATGTATTATCACATTTTAACTCATGCAGTATGCTCAAAATTAATTTTAGCTTGTTTGCATGTGTTTGCAGCCAAACATGAACTGATGTGTTACTAACACACACAAGTGTCGGGTCACTGCAAGCTGACCCCAAGCATAGCATATACTGAACGGCGGTCCTTCAAATATATCAGGGATTTCACCTCGGAAAGAATTAACATACTGGCTTGTGCTAGTGAACATATTTATTATTTACTGGTTGCCTAAAGCCCCACTTTCCACATTTCTACCATCTTTCAGAGTCAGGCCTGTCTATTCCTCTTCACTTCTTCTTTGGTATTGGATGGTCCTCAGTGATTTTCTCTACTTTAATAAACATTACCCCATCCTTCTCTACCCCTTTTCATATAATTAATTTAGATTATTATGGTGAACACACCTGAAAACTCTGGTGGGTGAAAACATGCAAAACATTTAGATGGACAGGAACAGATTTAAGACTATGGCAGAAAAATTCTGTACCTTGACTATGCTATGTCCATGGGATTATATATTTATATATAGGATTTGTCTACTTCCCTAGTGGTTGATCTTGATGGATTTATGTCTTTTTTCAACCTTACTTACTATGTAACTAGAAAAAAGAATAGTGTTATCATGGGTCTGTTGTTTAGCAAACTGGTGGATTACTAACTGAAGTCAGGGACATTTTACCAAAGCATTTTAACATTTGTGTGGGCCTAAGTATAGACAGAATGTCATGGCCGATCAGACAAATACTTTTCAATGGCTGTTCAGCAGCTGCATATGAACCTTAACAACATAACTGTCTGTATTGATGCATTCTAAAAATTGAGCTGGTTTCCATCAGAGTTTATGTACTGTCAATACTGCCCAGATTTATAGTACATTAGTTTAAACAAGTCAATCCCCTATAAAAAAGAATTGACAAATACAGGAAATAGCATGAGTTATGGCCATTACACTTAAAATCAAGTCTCCTGGGCCAATATAAAGTGCTCAGACCCTGATCTACTAAAGAGACCCCCGGGAGTCACAATACACTTATTTCATTTAACAAATGGTATTGATTTTAAGTTTCGGGCCACTTAGGCTGGATTTGAACTGTTGACCTTTTGGACCTCTAATCAATACGTTAATAATAATTTCCTAATGCTGTCAGTTCCTATATGTGACCTTTTTTAAGACAACTGATCCTTGACCTTAGACTTGCTGTAGAAATGATTGCTATACTAAACCTGTGATATTTATATCTCCTACTAGCACATCACCTTCTCTCTTCTGAGTGCTGTATAGAGCAGTGAAAAACAATTATATTTCTGCATCTAACACATGCTGGGTCTTTTATCTAGCCTTTACATTTTTTCATGAGTCATTAATAGCACTTTATGAACCATCTGAAAGCACATACCTTCCCATGAGCAGAGAGAAGCCCAGAGGTTAATTAACCACAGGTAGGACAGTTAATTTTTACTATTGCATAGTGTTTCTTGGGGGTTGTGTCCATTTTAGGCAAATGAATTTATACTTTATAACTAATCAGATATTCCAAGAAAGCGTATGTATTGTAGCACGGTCTTCTGTTAGACTTCATGGGGGTGTTGTGTTCTTTTAATATTCTTCAGCCTAAGGAACATTTTGACATACTGGATTTAAATTAGACAGAGAACAAACAGGGCTGCGTTATGATGCTTGGAATATATTTTCATGCTAATTTTTAAGTATACATTGGTTATTTCTAACTTGATCTTAGATCTTATGAAGATGAAAGCAGCAAAACATATAAAACACCTTCTTGTTTTGCAAAAGTGTCAGAATTATTTCTAAAGATATTTATCAAACACAGATTTTACATTGCACATTTGCGTTCTGGGTTTGTATTTCATTTTTACACAATGAGTACAGCTTAACATGTTTCAATATGACAAGTCATAGATCTACACTATCACTGGTTTTAATAGGTCCTGTGAAATGTATAGTTTCTAGTCAAATAATTATCATAAAATGATAAACAGTGTTAATAAAAAAAACCTTTCTTTAGTTCCAATTTTATCGCATCAAATCATCATCAGCAATATCTGTGTTGAAAAGATGTGGCTTTTGTGATGTCATGTGGCTTTTGTGATATATTTGAAGCTGCAGGGCATCCTGAGGGGCCCCAAACCCAGTATGCTAATCCCGCATTCCAGGTATGTCAGTGTTTAGGTACACTACCCAGCAAATCCTATAGGCAAATGTTGCAGCTTCACATTGTAGCATTGTGCATTTCAGGCTATTATTATTAAATAGAATTTATATAACGTCAACATATTATGCAGTGCTGTACATTGAATAGGGGTTGCAAATGACAGACAGATACAGGCAGTGACACAGGAGGAGAGGACCCTGCCCCAAAGAGCTTACAATCTAGGAATTGATCTTCAACATTGATTTTAATCAAATCAAAATAAAGATATATCTAACTTTTATTACAACAGGTCCACAAAACCAGAAGGCTTCTTGGGGCCCTATGACAGCAGATTTTCATGTACGTCAGACCAAATGGTACCTTGTGATGTCCCTGCATTTCATATATCTGCTTCTTTACCTGTTTTTCAGGACTACTGTGGGATTTGCACCTTTTATTTGCCTGCCTACTGTTAAAGAGAATTTTCAGCAAAAATTCATTTTCAGTTATTATCAAAATCTTTACTTGAAAGTTTGCTATTTTCAAAGGCTGGCAGTGTCATCTTTTCATGATCATATTTCTTATACAGACATAGTTTTCTTTCAAGTTGCTATCTGTATGCAACCCAGTGAAGTAGGCAGCCTTGCCAAACGACTACTGCAAAAGAATAAATTAGTTGGCAAGTCACCTGCGGAGAGCTTTGTTTTCCAGGTTGTTTGTCAGGTCTATAGAATGTCACCTCGAGCCTCTGGGAGATGTTTCTTCCTTCTTCTTTCGGCTGTTGTACAGTGTGAGTGCAATAGGAAGTGATGGCACCTGCTTGTTGTGCATGCTACCTCTTGATAGGAATTAGGCTTAGGGTAGCAGTGTCATGGCTGCTTGCATGTCAGCAGTGGGCAGTATTTATTTATACAACAGGGTGACACAAAAGAATGACATTGCAATGACAATCTCACTCATTCTCCCTGCCCACCTGTCTGCCAAACATGCCAGGCTTTCTCTGCACCCACATGGAGACGTCAGACAGGTGAGTCAGGCTACCAGTATATATTCATTACACAAGACACTTTTATCAAACTATGGAAACAATCAAGTACTAACTTACTTTGTCCCCTTTCCAGGACAATATCATAAGATGATTTGAGGAACAGTTATAAATAAAATGGGGGCTAAATATAATTAGGAGGCGCTGAATACACAACATTCTAGCTTCCTCCGCTCCTGCTGTTCTCTCAGCTCGGGCCTTGAAGTTCAGCTGCCCATTATTTCTCAAACGTTAGTTAATGTATCCCATTTTACTGGTCATAATTCATGTTTTCCTAGCCAGGGACTATTATTTATCCTATCTGTTCTCTTAGCCAAAGACTGTCCATCTCCATCAACCCTAACCATCCATCTTCTGCTGACCGGTAGTAAAACTATTGTTTACAAATGCAAATCTGACCTTATATACATATTATCAGTAATGATTTACCTGTATGCACCAATTACTCTGCTCATGTAGAAATGAGGCTTTATAAGTTGTACTCGTTTTGCATTGAAGAGGTTAATAAACAGGGATGTAATCATACATAACTCTATGACAGAAGATGCAAATTCTCTCTGCATCTTGACAAAAGAATTATACAGAAGAGCTGAGAGTATAATAATACACCAGTGTGGCCTCAGATACACTTTTCATATTTATACAATGAGCGGCTGCATTAAGTTGTGTGTTGCCACAGGCAGAGATAAAGGCATTGCAAGGCTCTGAAGAAGAGTCTATTAATATACTGTGCCATAGGAATCTCTGTTCCAGGTCGCTCAATAGCCCAATGATGCTCCCTGAGGTCAGCAACATGGTCTTTGAAAGGAAAAGAAAAATGACATCTGTCAACTACCATTTGTACTCGCCAACTAACTAGTGACTACCTCTGTAACAGTGAAACAATATTTGTTTTGTGTTTAAAGTTCAGCTCTGCTTTACTGTGGAAAAATTTTCAGATATGTCTGAATACAATTTTCAGAGGTAACTGAGGTTAAGTTGCTGTATTACTATCTGATTAGATTGACCCTGTGTGATTGCTGTAGTATGGCAAGCGTTTATCGGCAAAGCTTTGTATTTTCTGACTACTTTTAAACAATCAAGCGCTATAATAATCTTTTGCACACACATATTGTTCAATGATTTGAAGGTCCTGAGAGAATCTCTTGAAAGAAGTCAGAGAACTGATAAAAACCTAAAATACATCAAAGAGTTTATGCAATTATTGCAGGGCTTTACGAATGACTCCTTTTTTTGTGGTCTTCTGCCACTAACACTAGCCATAGAAAAAGTAATTGCTCCCCATGAACAATAGACAGGGACACATCTGACAATTCTTTATAGTACTATGACCTGTTACTGATTTATGTGTGGTATGTCCAACAATGGTAGTGACACCTAACTTCAAAAAGATTTTCTGCTTGAATCTGTAAAATATCTATATTGTCAAAAGCACTTGTTATCTCCACCCCTAAGTGGCTTTTCTTCACTTATGTGTAGTTTTTCTTTTATAGATTTACATGTATAACAAAATCATTGTATGAAAGGAAAATAGCTGCAGTGGCTCCAGTTGCAGTTTCTCTTGTACAAGTTTGCAAATGGAAAAAAAATTAAATTGTTTACCTTCGATACTAGACTATAGTACTCAGTAAATACTCAGTAGGCAAAACCTGTATTCAGAAGAGCAATAAGCCATCTTTCCTGTGCAAATACTTGTTCATTGGCTATCATGTTTGTCCTGTAGCTTTAGCAGCTTGTAGTACATTCCTACTGGCCCAAAATAAATATGCAGATTAGAGAGAGCTTTGTGCTATTCCAATTATCCAGTTTGAATCAGAAGAAGCTCAGAAATTGCAGCCTCTCCATTTCTTCTAGATCTCCCTCAGGTCCCTTTTGTTCCATTGTTTAAAATATAGTTAAATCCAAAACTTTTTTTTTGACAGAGTAGGAAATGGTTCAACCTAAATTTTGTGCCGTTTCTGTATTGTTTGGGATATTACTTTTTTACATTTACACTTTTTTCAATGTCTTCAATGAAAAACACAAAGATGATATTCTTTAAAACCACCTTAATCACTTAAATTTACAACTTGTTTTTAAGAAATATAAAACCAATCGTTATTGAGTTTTCTTTAAAAACAGTATACAGTAAACCCACATTATGCAAATTTAGTCTCATTCATAATTCATTTGACACGTTTCGCAGAATCTGCTTCTTCAGGAACAGTGAGACTGAAGGATCTTAGTTCACAATGTAAACTTGTTGTTTAAAAAACAAAAAAGCACAGGCATTCACATAACTCTTCAGCAATCGGTCATCAGTTAAGATAGGATAGATAGCACGGATGTCCACAGGCAGCCTGATGGTTATTGTAATCCCTGATTTATTGTAATTTATTGTAATTTATCAAATTTATCACAGAAGCATCCCAACGAAATAATCAGGTGTTGCACTGGGTGCTTTCAAAGGTTCCTTAAAGTGTCCAATAGCCTATTCCCACCAAGCTGTCTGCATTTTCTGTCTTGTAGACACAATAGAAATTTGCCATGGGTAAAAGCCCACCTGAAAGATTTCCCCTCTGTTTCCTGTCAAATTTAGTATGTTTAGTATTTCTGTAAGTAATAGAAATAAAAATGGAATAGTCTACAATCAGAAAAATCTGGCCTGCATGTTGCCTTTGAGCACTGGAGTTAGCAAAATAATTAAAACCAAAGTGTACTACCAGTTATAGTATGTTGTGTGCTTCCTGAAAAGAGAATCTTCACATAACTATCTACCTATTTTTTCTATGTGAATAGTTGCTTATCAAGTCAAAAAAAAGCAAATTCCTGATTACTTTGTTTTATTTGCACACAATTACACATTCAAACTGAATATTTTTTTTACATGATTAAACAAATGAAGTGAACATTCACCTGAATATTGTATTAGGTTTCCTAACTCCTTTAGTAAGTCTTACTATTTTTTTTGTACCCTTCCTTTTTCAATGTATCTGTTGTAATTGTATGCTTAGTTCATTTTTCTACTAGACTCATACTTTAATCCTTTATTGGAATTATACAACCAACATATATGATCAGGTGTTTCTTATATAGCCCCTTATTTGAGGAATGTGTATCCATCTCTCTACAAACCCAAGAGAAGTCTGATTTGACTAGGATCATTGTTTTATTACAAATAAATCATAAAACGAGAACTGACTACAACTCTTTGTATAATATTTTTAAAATAGTTTTCTGAATGGACAATTCTATGTAAGTGAATCCTCTTGGCGTTATGTCTATATTATTTATTGAAAGACCAGCATTCATCTGAAACATGGAACCCACATGCCAATATCTATGTCTAACAAAATACGTGTAACAATTGCTGCATTACGTGCAAGTTCAAAAGTATTGTAAGTAGAAGAAATGGTGCACTTAACTTTCATCTTTTAGTATGTCAATGCACGGAAGAGATGAATTATGCAATGTCTCACATTGGGATCAAGAAGTAAACACATTTGTCATGTCTTCAAAGGTGAATAAATATTTTTCCATTCACTGTTTTGAAGCATAAAATGATTTGGAGCCTCTGATCCCACAGGAAAGTGGCTCAAGTGATGTATGGTTTTGGCTTCAAGCAGACCCAAACTGAAAAAAAAGTCACTAGGAGGTAGAGTTATTTGATAAAAGAGTGATGCAAAGTCTCTTTAGCCAAAAAGAATTCAGCCTTGTATGGGGCACTGTCAGTTTTGTTTTAAACAGCTTTTTTTCTTCGCTGACCTCTAAGAGGGAGTGGTCAATGCTTCACAGGTGATTTAAGTTCCTGGGGCACTCATTTTGAGCTTGCTCACTGTTTGGCTTGTGAAAAAAGTGGATTTTTAATCAAGTGGAGTTTGAAAACAAAATGAGTTAAATCCTTATAGTAACCACAAACTGTAAGTAAACTTGTATAACTTTTGTGCACATGTATGCACAAATGGAGCTCCTAGGTGAATACTGCTATGACAAATGTGAGCAAGTCGCCTTTCTGGTATCTCGCATTGGAGAGCAGGAGAAGCGCATTGCAACACTGAAATCACTGGATCACCTTGAGAGGGGTCTCCTGCTCACTGAGCAGGCATTTGCTGGCTTAGATGTGGAGGGTGGAGAGGTTAGTCAGGATGAACATGTAGGGAGTTGGGTTACTGTAGTTAGAGGGAGTGGTAGTGGCAGCCAGAAAAGGAATGCCAGCCCTGGGTTTGAGCAACCTAACATATTTGCAAAGTTATGTGAAGATATGCAGGTGGCAGACCCAGTGGTGGCAACTCTAGATGTTACTGCTACCCTTAACAGCCGGGAGAGCAGCACATCTAGTAGTGGTGGGGAGGGAAACGCAGGAAGGAAAAGACAATTTGTAGTCATAGCTTTTCTATGATCAGGAGGACAGATAGAATAGTTTGTCGCCCGGATCCTTTCAATCGAATGGTTTGCTGTCTCCCTGGTGCCAGGGTTCGGCATGTGGTGGACCGAGTAGACAAACTACTGGGAGGGGCTGGACAGGACCCATCTTTCTTGGTCCATGTTGGATCCAATGACAATATAGATGGAAGATGGAGGATCCTTTAAAATCAGTTTAGGGAACAAGGTTTCAAGTTGAAAAAAGGACCTACAAGGCTTTATTCTCTGGAATATTGCCTGTGCCATGCACAACACAGGAAAGGCAGAGAAAGCTTAGGCAGCTAAACGCATGGCCTAAGTCTTGGTGAAGAAGGGAAGGGTTTGGGTTCATAGAGCACTGGGCTGACTTTTCATTGGGCTACAACCTGTATGCCAGAGATGGTTTGCACCTAAATTAAAGGGGGTCTGCTGTTCTAGGGGAAAGATTTAGGGGAATGGTGGAGGAATATTTAGACTAGGACAGAGGGGGGTGGGACAGTCAAATAAGGTGGCAGGTTAGTCAGGGGTCAGACACTAGTGGAGGGTGGATTGGGGATAATTGTAAGGAGCTTTCCATGTTACAAATAAACATTGGATTGTGCAGTACTAATTGTACTAAAAAACAAAAGAATTTGGCAAACCATGATGGTAAAAGCAGCAATGGTTTAAAGAGCCTGATCACCAATGCTAGAAGTCTAGCAAACAAGATAGGGAAGTTGGAAGCCTTAATGAGTGAGGAGAATTATGACTTATTTGGCATTGCTGAATCCTGTTCTTTGCATGACTGGGCTGTCAATATTCCTGGATATACTCTCTTTCCTAAAGACAGAGTCAAACGAAAGGCTGGTGGTGTCTGTCTGTATGTGAGAAGTGATCTAGAAGTGAATGTGGAAGAAGAAATTGCGGAGGGAAAAAGCGATGAGGTTGAGGCATTATGGGTGGAGTTGAATGTGGGGTTGAATAACACACAATTAATTATTGGAGTCTGCTATAGGCCCCCCAGTGCTAAGGAAGAAATCGAGAATCAACAACTAGCACAGATAGAAATAGCATCAAAAAGTGGAAGTGTTTTAATCATGGGAGATTTCAACTAGCCTGACATTGACTGGAGTTATGGCACTACAGGAACAGCAAAAGGGAGGAAATTTAAAAATTTATTACAAGATAATTTTATGGTACTGTTTATAGAAGCCCCAACTAGAAATTATACTCTGCTGGACTTAGTTCTTTCTAACAATACAGAGCTTATAACAAATGTGCAAATAAAAGAGAATCTGGGTAGCAGTGACCATAATATTATTTCATTTAATGTAAGCTGTAAACAGGGAGCAAAAACAGGAAAGATAAAAACATTTAATTTTAAAAGAGCAAATTTTCCATTATTAAGGGCATCTCTCTGTGACTTGGACTGGGGGAGAATATTGTCCTCAAAGAACACAGAACATAAATGGGAATGCTTCAAGTCTGTTCTACAAAAGCAAACTAAAAAATATATTCCAATGGGTAATAAGTTTAAGAGGCTAAATTTAAAACCTGTGTGGCTCACAGATGATGTTAAAAAACCAAGAAACAAGAAAAAGGCATTCCAAAAAGGAGATAAATTGTGCAAAACTTTAAAATAAAAGACAGATTGCAAAGGAATGTAAGGCAACCCCCCCAACATTTTTCAAACATATTAATCGTAAAAAGATCAGATCTGAGCATGTAGGCCCCTTAAAAGATGTCACTGGGTTGGTAACTGGGGATAAAGACAAGGCAGATTTACTAAACAATTTTTTTTAGCTCTGTGTACACGAAGGAAAATGGCAGAGCTCAAGTCCAAATTCATAATAGCAATATCACTGCCTTAAATGAGTCACAATGGCTCAGAATTGATATGATTGAGAAGCAGCTGGGAAAAATTAAGGTTGACAAGGCACCAGGACCTGATGGATTACATCCACATGTCCTTAAAGAGCTGAGCTCAGTTATTTCAAAGCCAATATTTCTAATTTTTAGAGACTCTAGTCACTGGCAAGGTTCCGATGGATTGGCGTAAGGCCAATGTGGTTCCTATCTTCAAAAAAGGAGAAAAAGTCATTACCAGGTAACTACAGACCCGTTAGTTTAACGTCCATAGTTGGAAAGGTCTTAGAGAGTTTGATAAAGAACCACATAAAGGAGTTTCTGCTAGAAAATAATATTATAAGTGATAGTCAGCATGGCTTCAAGAAAGACAGAAGTTGTCAAACAAATTTACTCTCTTTTTATGAGGAAGTAAGTAAACAGGTAGACAGTGGAATAGCAGTTGATATAGTGTACTTGGACTTTGCTAAAGCATTTGGTACTGTACCCCACAGACGGTTAATATGCAAGTTAGGGTCAATAGCTTTAGAAAAGTCAATCTATAAATGGATAGAGAACTGGCCTAAAGATCGCATCCAGAGAGTAGTGATTAATGATTCATACTCTGAATAGTCTAAAGCTGAGTACACATGTGAGATTTTTCTCGCCCGATAATCGGCATGGGCCAGATATCGGGCGAAAATCTGGCGTGTGTACAGTCGGCGTCGTCAATTGTCCGAACGACCATCCTGGCGGATCCACGGACGATGAACAACGACCGATCCTAATGCAAGGGAAGGGGCAGAGCGCGCAGCAGGGTGCCGCACCGTCGCTCTCCCCCTCCCCTCTCCATAGAGCAAAACAGTGCTGTATGTACAGCACCGTTCATGCATCGTGTAGTCCTTTGTCGTTGGAAAGGATCGTGAAAGATCCTTTCCAACAACAAAAATTGCACGTGTGTACGCAGCTTAAGGTTATTAGTAGTATACCCCAGGGTTCAGTGTTGGGACCTTTACTGTTTAACCTCTTCATAAATAATTTGGAGTTTGGGATTAAAAGTACCATTTCTGTGTTTGCAGATGACACCAAACTATGTAATAGAATTAAATCCATACAGGATGTCTATAATCTACAAGCAGACTTGGATGTACTGTTTGATTGGGCAGCCAAGTGGCAAATGACATTTAATATAGATAAATGTAAAATTATGCACTTGGGAGCTAACAACATGCATGTTTCATACTGTCTAGGGGAATACATTTGGGGAAGTCAGAAATGGAAAAGGATCTGTGGGTTCTGGTAGATCATTGACCTAATAACAGCATGCAATGCCAAGCTGCAATATCTAAAGCTAGTAAAGTACTTTCTTGTATTAAAAGAGGAATAGACTGCAGAGATGGAGATATTATCCTGCCCCTGTACAAAGCATTGGTCAGACCACATCTGAAATATGCAGTTCAGTTTTGGGCACCAGTTCACAAAAAGGACATTGTGGAATTGGAGAGAGTGCAGAGAAGGGCAACTAAACTAATAAAAGGAATGAAGGAGCTCAGCTTTGAGGAGAGATTAGCTGAACTGAATCTACTCTCCCTTGAGAAGAGACGTTTACAGGGGATTATGGTCACCCTGTATAAATATATAAAAACGGTCCATATAAAGAACTCTCTTCCCCATTATTCACTTTGAGATCATTGCAAAGAATAAGAGGACAATCTTTTTATCTGGAGGAAAAGAAGTTTAAGCTCCGGATAAGGAAGGGATTCTTCACTGTAAGGTCTGTGAAAATGTGGAATCGGCTCCCTCAGGAAGTAGTTTCAGCAACTGCTGTAGATTGCTTAAGGAAAAAGCTGGATGTTTTTCTGGAAGCACAAAAAATTCCTGGGTACTAAAGATTTAAAGTAAAAGTAACCGTGACTGTTGATCCAGGGAACATAGAATTGCCTCATGGAATCAGGAAGGAATTTTTTCCCCTGTTGAAGCAAATTGTACCAGGGTTTTTTTTGCCTTCCTCTGGACCAACTATGTCCATAGGGTTTTATATCTGGGATAGGTTTATTTCCCTAGTGGTTAAACTTGATGGACTTTTTTCAACGTAACCTACTATATCCAGGAGTTACATAATGACTGACCATCTAATGGCCAAAGGGGACCTGCAGCTACAAACGGGTAAATCTGTGCCATGATCAGCAAGTATGCGGAAACTGACCACCACCAGTTCAGCTTTTTTGTCACACATAGTGATGGATCATATACATAATCACAGGGTAGACACACATATATACTTTATTCTTAACAACCAGGCAACGAAAAAAGATACACATTGTGATAAAAACAGACATATACTAAGCAGAATTTATATATTGGCAGCTTGAGCTCAGTTCAGGTTTCACAAATAATTGTGGGTGTATTGTTCCATTGCTCTCAACTCGCTGCTGTAATATCACCTCAGGCTGTATTCTAAATCGACATGACTGAATTTTGAAAGAATACAAACTCAAGAAAGTGTTTCTAGAAAGCACAGAAAATGAATGCCTGGGTTTCAGAAGTGGATAGGAGAAAGGAGATATATACAGATTATTGTTAAAAGAAAGCTTCTGATTTAGAGATATATAATTTGATAACTCTCAGGATAATAGATTTTTGTAGTAAGGGTATGAAGGGTATGTGTTTTCATCCAATCACTCTTCCTATACCGTAAAAAAATAAAATTTGTGGCAAATGACTAAACATTCTCCCATTCTACTTAAAACCATCATAGTCATAGTTTAGATCAAATAACATTCTAAACATTATTGCACTGAATGTAATATACATCCTTGCCCCACAAATTGAAAACAAGCCCTTTTTCAAAATGAGAAAAGTACAGGAATATTGTAGTATTGAACAACCTCATAAAGGCAGTTGTCCCTGAAACTACCTGAAAAGAATTATTCCATATTTAAATTTTAAATGTCATTCCATTTTCCATCCTAGTAACATTATTTTCTAGGACAAATAAAAAAGGTAAATCTTCCCTGGTAGACACAGACAGCAAAAACCTTTATGCTGTTATTTAACTTTTAGCTTTAGATTTTAATCACTCACTAGTGTCTTGTACATCTGCCCGTATTAAGATCCCCCTTGATGCCATGATGTTTTGCTTCTGCTGCTGAATATTTCAGTTGTATGATATTCAGTAATATAAATACAACAGCTTCAATAAAAAAGCAAATGCCAAATATCCTTGCAAGTACTTGAATCTCCAAATGTTATGAAGCTGGCAGGGGATTCAGCTGATCGTCACTGAACTGACAAAGAACTGATCGTTTAACCTTTTCTCCAAACTGATGCTCCTACATAATGACTACTTCATCTCCAGTACCCACAGTGGATGCTGGAACATTATTTTGGACACATACATATTATACATTATTTGGCTGACTACAAACTGTGAAATCTGCGAACTAAAACCCTTCTGAGATTACATTTCAACTCAAAACAAAACCTGTATACTTTATTCATTATACATTACGTACAAAATCAGATCCATACAAATATACAAAGAAGACTTTCTTTTATTCTAAAAAAAAATGATTAGGTGGGGCTCTAGAAAAAAAATATACAAAATCTATTTTAACTAACTATTTTAGGACTAACACCCCATGGACTAACATGCCTAGTAATCATAGTGATGAACTATGCGATGGGTGATGTTTGCAGTAAACCCATCCAATTTCATAGAAGTGGCATTTTGCATAAAGGTTTGTCCTATTTTTAGGGTTAATAGACAATCTAGTAATGTAAAACGCATGGGGAACTAAGCACATTTGCCAATTGCTATTACCAATGCAACACCAATGCACATTAGCTCAGGAAATCCCTATGTAATTCCATCAGAATCTGTCATTAACAGATTGAGCAGAAGTAACACAGGGATTTTCAGTGCTTGAGCTATAGTCACAGTGCGGGGGGATCTGTCATTTATCAGCTGGTTAAACATTGTCATTTGTGGCTGTCGTGACTCTCATCGATTTTCACTAGACAAAGTGATTGACAATTGATTTACTTCTGGGGACATAAATAAAAAAATATATTTTTTTTCATTTTTTAATAATAACATTTGTTCAAGGTACTCATGATACATTTACATTTTATTAACCCTTTTAAAATGCGTAAGTGTTACAAATAAACCCTTATACTTACCCCCATGGGTGAGCATGTGGGTGTCCTACTGCCCACTTACTGAACAGGGCTTCCATGTTCCATCATAAGCCCGCCCCCACTCTAAAAAAAAGTGGCCCAATCCTAGAAATGCAGGGAAAAATGAAATTAATATGTATGCTTACTGTCTCTGAAAAGGGTCTGTTTTACAATTTAAAGGGAATCCCAATTTTTTTTTATAAAATATGACAAAAAAGTAGTGCTAAAAAAGAATACTGGTTCTCCTACCTGTAAATACAAAGGGGTATGTCTTACTTTGTAACCCTATATTAAGGATGAGGGTAAAAATTTTGACCATCTTAGTTTCAACTCCAGATTCTCAAGGTTAAAATTCCAAAGTCCAAACAGTAAAAAAAAACATCTTTAGGAGATTTTGACTTTTTCAAGTTAATTGCAGGGCCCCAGAACTTACTATTGTCATCAAAATTATTAGGGGTGTCTGGGGGACCTGTGGGACCATCTCCCAAAAGGTATAGACTTCAATACAATTAGTTCTCAGAATCAAAAAACTGCTCATCATTATAAGGAAATGGCGGAATGAAACATTTAGAAATATAAAAAATTTAGCCAACTAACACCAGAGATTAATTCTCAATAATGCATGGGGATTGCTTGGCTCAGTAAGAGATTATCTCTTCAAACATATTGTTTGGACATGCACAGTGTGAAAAGCAGAGAACTGCTCAGCCTATTTGGAGGAGAACAGGAAGAATATGGATATGGGTTTGTTGGAGAGGTCATAAAGTATAAGGTATGTTAAATATTCATAAAACAATGTTCAAAGGGTAAAACTGGATTTACTGAGAAATAGGATTAAGAACAAACCTAAAATGGTAATGTCTCACTTCTTTAGATATCTGATTGTTTAAAATGTTGTGATTAAGATTAGGTGATTCACCAGAATGATAAGCTTTCTGTAAAGATAGATAGCTGATGTTTTATCCCTGGTTTCTGATGCTTCAGATCAGTCCATCCAATGCATAAAAATCTCATATAATTCCTGGATTAACATAAAATACTGATAAGTGGTCACTCCTTTAAAAAAATGTTTATCTGAACTGATGAAACCATATTATAACGTGCCAAGATGAACATTTCTAGCATGTAATGCAAAATTGTATAACTACAAACTGAGTAAAGGAGCTTTTTTACCTTGCATTCACGAGGTCATGGTTTCTGGAATCAGATTTTAATAAAAATTGAATTTTTTAAAAGCTATAGAAAATCAAGGCAAAACTCCTGTTAAGAATCAAGTTCATCGGAACAGGACATGAAACCGCCAAAGCTAAATGCTATGATCCAAAAGCACAAACAACCCCCTTTTACTGTCAGGGCAAACTGGATCTCACAATACAAACATAAACCCAACATGTAATTGTTTTTAGTCAATCTCTACTTTTATAAAGGTGCAAACTGGAAAACATCATTATTTGTGTATAAAACCTGTTTCTACCTTTATAAATAGTCATTTAATCTATATCTAAAACTAAACTGTTTTGGTAAAGTAGGGGAGACTATCTCTTAAATGTTGGTATGTTTTCTGTTGGGAAGATTGCCTTTTCATTTCCTGTTCTAGAATAGGAACAGAGGATAAATATCTCCAAAGTAGGGGAAATTTCTAATAAGCAGATGTTACAGAACTAGGGACCTCACTGGATGATTCCCTCTTCTTTTTGAGTTCCAGTGACAACTGTAAAATGTTAGATCTCCCAACAATCTGATGACAATTCAAGGTATGTGCAGCACCTCTGTCTAGCAGCATAATGCTGGTTTTATCGTAAAGGAATCAGAAAACAGGACACAAATATTGTGATGAGCCATTTTCCTTTGTTTCTTTCAGCTTACAAAACAGTATTTGTATTGCTGTACATGATATTCACCTGTTCTACAAAATCGTGTAAAAGGTTGACACTTCATAAATATTCACTAGTAGTAACAATATATTTAAATGAATACAATTATAATAGTAACTTTTGTCACTATCGTATACAGTTGAATGTCAAATTGCCTTTGATCACAAACATATATGAATAATACATTTTCTCTGACACATACAAAACACAGTATAATGTGAAAATGGTCTGTGCTTGATCTGCAATAAGTGCTTTGTGCAATTCGACAAAGCCTCATGGTTTTCAAAGCCTCTACTGCATTCTCTATGCAAATGAAAAGATGTCCTGTTAGGAGCTGCTGATACTGATGCTCAACCCAAATCAATTCATTTTATCTGTGCTCTGTAAATGCTATATAAGCACCTTCAATATAGCTTTGGAAGTCTTTGGCACAAGTACATGCTTGCATTTTCTACTTCTAGGTCCATATTTTTTCAATGGCATTAATTGATTCTCCACCAGGGAATGTTTTGCTGATTTTCAGATTCAGTTCTTTATAAAAAGAGCCATAACACTGGGTTCAGACCTGCTGAGTGATCAAGCGATCCTGTGGGACTCACCATGGCTGGCACCTTGTCACTCACACCTCATCACTGATTCTTGAACCAACATCTGCACATTTGACAGCTAGTGACAGTGAGCGGTACTAGAACCACTTACTGCTGCCTCTATTTATTCCCTATGGAGCTGCCATGTCATGAATGATTCGGAGCACTTCATCTGATGCCAGGGAAATGCACCACAACCTCACCACCAGTGTGAACCTAAGTATATCAAAACCTAAACCCAAAAATGTAACATATTACAGTATACTAGTTTGTTGAAATGGTGGTAGAGTTCCAGAAAGTAGTTTTCACAAGAAGGACAACCTTGTTTTTTTATCACACAGGAACTGATTCTTCATTTTTGGCAGGAACACATTCCAGTACTTGCTAGAAATATTCTTAGCCAGAAAAATGCAGCCACAGCTACTACATGTTACACTTTTTTTAGGGTAAACCCACTTTAGGTAATTGATTTTAATTTTTTAATATTACTGGATTATTAATAACAGTATTATTTTGAAAAGTAAGGTGTGCCAGGCTCACTGCCTTAGTTTCATCTATGAACTACAAGTATGTAGACAACCTTGTAGCTTTCCATCAGTGAGCCTGATTTAATAAAGCTCTTCAAGGCTGGAGAGGATACACTTTCATTAGTGAAGCTGGGTGATCTAGCAAACCTGGAATGGATTCCCTAAAAGTTATTATCTATTTGTTAGCAAATGTTTTCAATTCTGGACCAGATCCATTCCAGGTTTGCTGAATCCTCCAGATTCACTGATGTCAGTGTATCCTCTCCAGCCTTGGAGAGCTCTAACAAATCAGGGCCATTGTCTTGTATGCATGGCTTTGTCTGTCAGAACGATCCTTGCATAAATGGTATGTACAGACCTGACATCCTGATACACAGGGATAGAGAAGAGCTCATTCCTATTTATCACAATGACACTACTCAAGTGTTCACTCAAAGTGAAAGTTTTCTACCGTTTTAACTGGTCCATCTCAAGCACTCTTCCATACAAAGCACCTGAGGCGGATGTTTAATAATGGTGAATCCATCAAAGAACAGAGACTTGTTCATCCAGTCATACTTTGGCCCAGATCAGCAAATGTTAAAGCTCTCTGCGGATTTGTCCTATTCCATTAAACAGCACGGAGAAACACCATAATGCATCATTGTGGCTTTAGATGTGCTTTTCAGATTTATACAATGTGTTGATGTATTCTGTAGCTCATCGCCACAGGCAGAGAGAACAGCATTGCAACAAGCATAGGGCTCTTTTAATAGACTCCTCTTGTCACGGTAACCGTAGCTGGTTTCTGATGTATTTTCTTAATGGACAAAGAATATGAATAATAACGGATGTCGGTTTTCATTGCAAGACTGTGGGTACATTTTACAAAAACCTTTTACTTCTCTGGTTTATAACAAGGTTCTTCATTTTCTTATTTTTATTCTCCCTTAAAGCACACCAGTTACTTTGAAAAATTGTTTAAAGTGACCTGAATGAGCAAAGCACAGGTTCACTTTAAAGACGCATTATCCTTTTAAAAAGATTTTTCCCCTTTTAAAGTCCTATTTGATAAAGTTATGTGCTGGACAGAGCAAAACTCAGAAATTGTTTCAGTGATTTGACCGATTATCAGATAGTCAGCTGCTAATGACATCCTACAAATACTGCCAAAACTCAGAAAGTTCTATCAAGTTCTCCTAAATCTTTGTAACCTGCTGCTCTGAATACTGCTTGACACTGGGTCACTGGGAGTATTCTTCTTAGATGTGTGCAGGATAAGTACCTCTCTTTATGCTTCCTGTATTACCAAGCACATTGACAATTTTTCTCTGAAGGGTTGCTGTAAGAAATACCTTAGTTTACTGATATTTTTACAGGCTTTCTATATCTTGGAGACATCAGAGAGCTTATATTGGGTAGGTTTCTATGTAACCAAATTGAAAGGTTTGATCCGATGCACTACAACAATGTCAGGATATAAACATTACATGCTGAAAAGATTGGCTATGCCTTTTTTGTCCATCTTGGTTTTGGCCTAAACATTGCATATTGTAAGGTGTATGAATCCAAATATAATGGAAAGATGATTGCTACACCTCGCCATGGTAGAAGTTGCACCTAGGTTTATTATTTGAAGAAAGCCAAATCTAGCCACCACAACTAAGGTTAGAAATGATTACATTTTTGTTCTTGGGTTTTAATACACTTTAATGAAGGCTAACATCTCCAATTTTTAAACACCTAACTGACATGTAACTAATGAATTCAGAGAAAAAAAAAGGGGGAAGGGTACAAGGGGGTTCGGGTGTAAGTTCAAAACTATGTACCCAGCCTCAATGAAAAGGATTCTCCTAAAGGAGGAGGGTGGGACAAGGGAAGGGAAGGAGTAGAATGCTTTTGAAATAACAATAAAGTCAATTTGTAAAAAATACACACTTTATTATAGTATTCTAAAACCAAATTGAAGCAAACTCTAAAAAGTTAGGTTGTGACTGAACATATATGCATATACAAACACACCTTGAAAACAGATAGTTCAAATAACAATTGTTATTGAACTGTAACAATTGTTACAGTTTCCTGTCCCAACGCGTTTCGCCCTCATGGGCTTCCTCAGGGTATATAGAGAAAAACAATAGACCACTGTAGAAATATATACAAAAAAATGCATCTAAGTATATCATTTAGGCAATAAACAAAAGCTAAAAAAAACAAAAAAACAAACAAAAAAAAAAAACAGCGAATAAACGTGAGATTTTTTTTATCAATAACATAATAGTAATTCCTGATTATACCCTTAACATGCACCATAAAGAAAAAGGTTTCCAAATCAAATAACAAGTTTTGATACCGTAAACTTGCACTTACATTGTGCTTTAAAACTTCAGCCACTGATGGATAATGCATATAAGGAGTTATCAGCAACATGAACCTTCTTAAAACCCAAATAATTGAGTTCGGAATAGGGTCCTAAGTGGGGAAAATGTGGTTATTGTTTTACAGGAAGAAGAGTACACAGAGCACAATGTGGTGCTAGAAAATATGCCTTTGACACTTAGCAGATAGGAAGAAAGTGACTATTGAATGATAAATTGAAGTATAACAAAATGACACAGAACAACAGGAATTCAACAGAGCTACAAAATGCACTATACTGCTTAGTCACTAGTGACATTACGGAGAAGACCATTGATGATAATGTTGAAGCTTCCAACTGTCAGCAATGCTGAAGACCATCACAGGGAAATTCTGTGGGGTTCACGGCAGAGCTATGTTTGGAACTGCCTTGGGCTCCAACTCTGTCCCAGAAGCTCCCTTTTCATCCTTCTCCCTACTGCTGCAATTCTTCCTACACTTCTGGGGATATCTGCTCCTAAACTTAGTGCTAGTAGAATTGGACAAGCTGTGCATCTTCTCCTTTGGCTGTACAATCATTCTCTTCATCAGTTCTGTGGGGGACCTCACAATTAGAGAGCGGTCTACCCAGGTCCTAGGGTATGGAAACATACAATAGTGAGCTCAATATTTTGTTATCTCTCCAGTATAATTTCACTCCAGCTGGAGATATTTTATTCTTTAGACTTATGCCTCTGCTGTAGGGATGCCTTCTGCTGAAATTACTATTATGGACATTGTCCTGTGGGTATACCTTTCTCTTCATTCCAGTTTGCTTTTGTCCTTTAATTCTCCAAGCTCCTGCTACTTGGCCATGGATAGGGATCAAAGGAGAGAAAGGAGCGGAGCCAAGACCCAGCCAGTCTGAATTTCCCTTCTTTCCTGCACTATACACCCTCCATAAGAACCTGGGCACAGTTGCTGTGCAGTTCCTTTATATTAAATGGGTTCCCCAGCATGAACATGGGGGAACTTCAGAAGGCAAAGGGACACAACTTTGAGCAGACACTATTACGAGGACTATATCTAGGGCTCACTTTTACTTTGTGTGTACAACATACTCTGTCCCTCTGTAGCGGTAAACCAAGGTTTAACTGCTATTAAACCAAGGTGGATGTATTGACTAAGCCTCCAAGGGTTAGAATTCTAAGAATATGGATAAGGTGCAAATAACTTCCACATATACAGACAGAATACATTTCACTAGGTAATAAAAAATGATCACCATAATGCAGGAAAATGAAAAGAAAAAAACACTTAGTCATGATTTATGTTGGCTCTTAATCAAAGGAACTAATAGTTGCCTTTGATCCTTTTTAAATAAAGGCTCAAACATAGGACAAACCACTATAATTGTTTCTTCTAAAGCACAATAAATATTCTAGTCAAGAATGAATAATAAGTCTTAACAAAATCCAATTAGGTGCTCCTACAACAACATCAATAGCCAGGTAGAGAAAGAACACACACACAAAAAAAATACCAGACTGTTAACCTCTATAAAATTGCACACTTTGAAAAGCAGCTCACAAACAGCCTATTGTTTTAAAAATAGTTAAATCACTGACTTACTTTTCTACTTTCTGTCAATACTATAACACATTGAGCCTGCTAGAGAAACTGCCTTATATATCTATCTAATAAGGTCCTGTTTTTATATTTGTAGGAATATTTAATACACCAATAATTTAGATGATACAAATTCTTTTAAGGGACCCCTGTGAGCTGCCAATCGTTACACTACAAGCCTTGCTATCATCCAAACTAAATCAAGCTATATAACCTACCATACAAAAATTACCAACATTATGTCGGTAACTCAATCACAACATATTGCAAAGTTCAAAGCTGTACAGCATCTGTTTTTTTTTCATATGATTTAAACTTTTAGAAATAAGTCACTGTTTTCTGTGATTTAGAAACATCTTTACTTGAGATCTGTAAAAAAAACATCTAACTAATTCTTACTTGCAGGACTTTTTTGCTTAAGACTTTCAGATATCTGTTACTGACACTGCAAATTCCAGAATAATATTAAAACTAAACTTCACCTCACCTTCAGTCTTGCACAGTTGTACAGGTTACTCTCCTGTGCAGAAATTGTTTACTTTGATTTCTCTGTATACAATCAGCTTATTATAGTGTGCATTAGAACCTGCAGCTATTTAAACAGATCCTTCTGTTTTTTTGCTTGCCTGGAGGACATCCAGTATCATCTATCATTTTCCTGCCCAGCCTGGCTGTCCCTGGTCCATCACAGTCAAACCTTGAATTTCAGTTCTTTTAATCATAAAGGCTCTGCAATACATGCAGAAGTTACCTAGGGCAATCTGTATGCACCAACCAGCCTTTATTGCATAGAAAAGCACATAGACCCAGTGATGAATGGTCTATAATGAAAGCAGATAGGAATTAGTTAAAATGCCTGGACAGGCTTTAGTTTGTAGTCTGTATTGCTTTCTCCTACATGATTGTTATACAGGGCTTGGCTTGAAAACTCATACATAGCATAATTAAAAGGCTGAAGTCTCACTGTAGCCACTGGAAATCCAGTTTAACCGTTGGTGTTGCATCTACTTTTCTGTGCTCAGAAGTTCTTTTATATGTGTTTCCAACATACTTCTGCACAAGAAATATACTTTAAAAGTTGTGACAGCAGCCTAATTGGCATGGCCTGGAGTCTGCATGGGTCCATGTGAAGTTCCAATGCATATGCTTTGACTTGGGTGTTAGAAATGTTTATTGTGTTGGCTGTGAGGATGTAAAGGTTTACAGACATAGTATACTATCCTAGTACAGAATTAAGGGGCAAGTAAACATGTTCGCACTTTAAAATTTTGACATGTGCATCTAGCTTAGAACTTGTACCTACCAGGGCTTCTTGGAACAAGACAAATTTGGCGTGTGGGTTTACAAGTGGAGAACCAGGGGTGAGATGAGTTTCATCTAAGTAGCTGTGCTCAGCCAGCTATGAAGAGACCTAGAGAAACAAGCTGCAGTATAGGTTTAGCATTGAGAACCTAATCTATCTTCTTGCCTAGATATCACTTGCTCACCATGTAATCTACCAGAATGCCATTTGCTCATGGAATACTCAAAGTTAGCAGTTGACCCTCTTTTCCAAGAGAAATTTGTATGTACTTTTGTTATATATTCATCAGGTCTGTTCTGTATACATTGCATTATGTTCAATGCCCCAAAATATTCTACTCTATACACTGTGCTGCAGATTATGTACTGCACACCAAGCGAACTTTATACACCATGTTGTATATTGTACACTGCATACTTCTCCACCTGGTATACTTTGCTGTACATTATATACCTTACACTGGTCCAATCTGTATGTACACTACATACTACAGGAATTCTCACTGAATACTATATTGGGCAATAAACATTTCACACTCATCCATGCAACTTTGCTGTTCTATTATATACTTCACACTGATCCAATCTGTACACGGTAATGTACAGTATACTCACCACATGGATCTTAACTGCAAACTCCACGCTCCATTTGAAGAATTACCACACTTTTTAGTAAGCACTGAAAGCAGTAAAACATGTATTCACTTTTAATTTGCCATGAAATAAAGATGTTTTTCAGCAGACATGAATCAATCCTTCCAATGTGCTATGAGTAATGATAGCTGTGGACTTTAAAGTAAATCTGTAATCTGAAACAATAGCATAAAAGATGTGCACCTGTAGCAGAAGCATAAACTATCAGTCACACTACTTTTCGCTTATATTAGCTTTTTATATTAAAAATGTAATAATCTATAGAAGAAAGATTTAGTACAAAATAACTTTTATTAGTTAGTTGTATATATCCACCTAAAAAGTGAAACAAGTAAGAGGGACTCGTTTCTGAAAAAAGGACAGCCCTTTAAATTTAGGGGCAGTCGGGAGTTATGTGATTCTTTCACCCTGCATGGTGTCAATTCTTCCTTATAATGAGGATTTGACATGCTCCCTGCCCGTACCATACAGCATAATGTTTGATACCTTGGTGATGTGCCAGGTCCAACAGGTCTGGGCATTGCCATGTGGGTGTAGTAAATCAGCATGAGCCCTGGCGAATACAGCCAAAATTGGGCCCCTGTGTAGAAATAACTAGCAGGTTCCCCCTCTCCAAAACCCCACCATGGTAAGCAAAGCATAAGCTTGCAAACCTGAATAGCCATGAGAGTAAAAAGTGGCTGGTGCAGGCATTGCTGAGATTTTATTCACCTGCCACAGACTATGTTTCTTTCTTTGCCCTGTGCCAAGGGATGGATATTTGGGCTGCGTGAATTGGGTTCTGAGGGAATGCAGGACAGGCACTGGGGAAAGAAGAAGCACGGGCAGATGTAGAACCATGCAGGCTGCTGTAGGGGCCCCTGTTGGCTGTCCTGTGCCATTTTAGGAGTGTCCTGGGCCATTGTGTAGTGGCCCACTTTGTGACTTTATGACAGAAAAAGTTTATTTATAGGTTTAGTTCACTTTATTATATTGCTGAATAGGTTTATTGAATTTGGGGGTGCCTACTAATATTTTGTTTTCCCTTGGGGTGCTCAATTTGTAGGCTTATGTGGATTCCAATTATTCAGCTTTACAGAGTATGTATTTTCTTTGTCAAAGTAACAGGGGAACTGACAGTCACACATGTTCAGAAACGTGTCTGATGTAAAGTACTATGTGTTAGTGACCCTATTTCATGTTGGAAAGTAAAAGCTTCTAAAATGCAGGCACACAGGCACCTTTGGGAGGAAACAATCTGCTTGCCTTTCTAAACTTTCCTAGCTCAGAAATACCTAGTTCATGGCTAGAAGGCAGCTACAAGCATCATACTCATCATGGCACGGATGGGCTCTGTCCAGAGGGAAGATTAGTTTCATAAGCAAATGAACATTGTTTAATAATTCAGAGCTGTTTCCCGCATGAGTTTGCACAGGAGAATTCTGCTTCAGAGAATACACTAATTCAGGGGGAAAAAACTGAAGATCCGGGCTTGTATATTTCTGGTGGTTTTAGTACAAAAAACCAACCAACCATATGATTACAGATGGCTGGAAAAACATGCTCAGGTCACTGAAGAAAGAACTGTTTACTAGAGTAAACACTTTACTTCTATAACAGCTGCTTTGCTCAACACAACTTGCAATTCCAACAAGAAATCATTGCAGTTAGAGAATTTCTTGGCAAGAAAGTTTTAGGCATGTGGAATAAAGATTGTGTCTACCAAGGAATGTATTGCTGTCATTAGTTTAGTCTGTAGTTATCTGAAAGACAGACAGATCTCTTTAGTGAGCCTAAATATTTGGCAAGATGAGCACATTGATTAACAAAAACAAACTAGGCTCCTTCACCCTAACAATGCACATTTAAAAAATGAGAATAAGTGTGAGAACAGTAACAGGAACTGTGACAAGAATTCTGATTCTGAACAATGTTGCAGCCTGTTACTGAGATTCTATTATTTACCTGTGCACTTTTAAGCTGTAAAGGTAAAACTTTGTAGTCTATACCTGTCAGTAATGGCTAAATCCTAAACAGAATAATTAGTGTGCACTATCAATTTATAGATCCCATTTGTTTTACTTTGGTGCAAGACTAATAGAGGAAAACAGCATTACAGCAAAAAGGGAAGAACTAAAAAGTGTACTAAAGTTTAATAAACCTGTAACGCATATAAAACCACTTTTATTTTAAAAAAGGTTTGGGCTACGGAATAATAAATGACCTGAAAGTAGTCCAGCTCTAAAAAAAACAGGAAAACTACTTATTATATTTTATCTTTCCATGTACTCAAAAAAGGAATGTCTGTCCATCCCCATCCTAGTTTTTATATTAGCATTTATTGGCATGCCATTTGTAACAGTATCTCTTTACTTCATGGTCATTTCATCCGCATTGCAGGGTTCCTCCACAGGTTTCTAAAGGTTTCTTGTGCAATAGAGCATTACCTTCCCACCTGAGGGTGCTACCATAGTAGGGCCAATGCCACTGACCAGAGCCAGACTACTAGAGATAAGTGGAGCTATTTTTCCTTTCTCTCAAATAAGCAACAATTGACACAAATGACTATTTTAGCTGTTGCCAATATTCCCTCTATGGATTGCCATTATAAGGGGTTCTTCTTCTACTGAAATGTTTGGGTACACCTTTCTTCTCTCAGTCACCATTGCAAGGGAACCCTACACTGATATTTATTATGGGGGACACAACAATATGCATTGACTTGTTTACTTTTTATTATTTCTATTGTTTGCTTTATTTACATTTTAATACACAATAAATATCTCCTTTATTAATTTTTAACTTTACTGATCCTTCTTTGAGTTGTGAACTTTAAATATATCAGTGTTTAATGTTTAGCAAGGGTTCCCTAAGACCTAAAAACAATTTCAAGAGTAAAGCTACGTACACACTTCCAATTATTATCGTCGGAAAACGAACGACGAACGTTCCTGCACGATATATATGAACGATCGTATAGCACCGATCCTGCACATAGAGGTAACGACACGATCGTTCGTAGATATTGTACACACAATAGATACGATCGTTTAAGCGATAGAGGAACTATGTGCACGACAGGAAAGTGAACGGACGTTCGTTCATCACGCATGCTCTGACCATGGACGATCAACGAACGACCGTACACACGAACGATGTTCAACGATCGTCGTCCAATCCGATCCGCCGGTCCGGTCGTTCGTTTCCAGCGACTTTCCTCGTTCGTCGGCGTCGTTGGTTACTTTTTTACGAACGATTTTTTGCCCAATCGATCGTTCGTCGTTCGATTGGAACGATAAAAATTGGAAGTGTGTACGCACCTTAACTCTGGAGTGAAAAGGTTGATGAAGGCTACATTAAGCTAAGTAAACATGCAAGATAATTGTCTTCCTAAGGGAACAATTAGACTACAAGCACATGTCAGATTACTGTCCCTGGAAACAATCTTTTATAAACGTTTCCAGTGGCAGATGGATAAATGAGTGCTGTACACACAGCACTGTTCTGTTGTAAGGAGATGGGAAGGGGGAGGAAAAGTGACACCCTGCTGTGCTTTTCTGTAAGGAATGTACAGTGATTGTTCCTAATTGGTCGTTCATCAATTTATCACGGTGGAATAATTGATGACATTGAAGGTTCGCTGTACATGTCAGATTTTTCCTGAAACAAGCACAACGCTTCAGCTTGAGCAACTACTATCTGAAATGTGTATGTAGTATTACTAACACATCATTAGATAATCGTTCTTTAAAAAGCACCCAACATCATCAAAAGATTACAAGTCATGATCGTTCTTGTGTGCAATGTCACAGGCAACAATAAATCAAATGAAATCAAACACCACCAGCAACAAGTCAGCCTAGCTTAACAAAACAAGCAATGGTTACTGGGAGCAGAGAGAATTTAAAGACCCAGTAGGACCAAGGCAGCACAGGACTGAGATCAGGAACTACTCTGCTCATTAACCTCAGCACAACTCAAAAACCACTTCAGCTGTGAACTCCAAGCTCAGGGCATGCCAAGAGACCATTTGCAGCCAAAAGGAAACTGGGGATGCTGTAGACCACAGGACTGAGAGCTATTTGCCTGATCTTCTCTGCTACTGCGAGCGACGCCATGGAAAAGAATAAACAGGGCACTGACCTTCAATGGCCTACAGCACAGGATCGCTGGCCAGATAATTATCTCCTAACAAATCATTTGTTGTGAGCAACAATTATTTAACTTGTGTACATAATCATTAGAGGACTAAAAGGACAAAGCAAATGTAGAGAGGCAAGAGCTAAGCAAAATACTAATAGGAAATACAAGACTTAAACAAGCACCATATGAGAATCTGGACTGGTGCTAAAGCAGTTGAAGAGATACCTTTATTAGAAGCAGTGCCTAAATGTGCATGAACAGGAGTAATCTTAGACTTTGTAGAAAAGTGTGCAGAGACAGTCTTGGGATAATTAGACTAATGGTGCCATCTATCTGGTTTTGACTGTTGCCTTTAAAGGATATTAAGGTTAGGAAAATAGTAATGTCAGGAACAGTCAATATGTTTCCCTACCTGGCTTGTAATACCTATAACTGATTTAACGTGTTAATGTGATAAAGCCACTCAGTAATCATACCTTTTGCACATGAGCTCAACCTAACACCTTCTTGGTAAAGGTGTGAGTGTCAGTCATAGACCTAAGTGAAAGGATTGCTCTGCCATCACAAAGTGGAAAAGTACATACTTGCCATGTACATCAGAATATCTGAAATCTGAAGCATAAAAACAGCATCGTAACCAAGGATAGGATAGGTCCCAGGACACTTTCCCATCTTGTCTTAAACCCTGAGATAATGTATACTTATAATTAGATGATTATTTCTATTTATTATGATGAAAGAATATGTGACTGACAATTAGAAAGAGAAATGCTTTTTTATTCTTCTTCTTCTACTAGTAATTTGTTCCCTGGCAAACTTGTCACTTGGCTACAGTCAATCATGGGCTTAGCAGCAGAGGCTGGAACAGATTTACAGGTTTGTTCTATGACACTATGTATACATATATTCTAACACGCTCGTGAATAAGTGTAATATTGTATGTCACGTCTGTGAACTGAATGGTCCTACAGTATCCATCTGTAATCTCATGTCTGTTCCATATTCACTGTTACAGCTGTCTCATTTACATATTTATTGTAAATGCACAATAACAGGAACAAAATGATTTTTTGATTGCAATGTTTTTGGGGAGATTTTAGCTGCCTAACCAACACTTGTAGACATTATGTGTATTTTAAGATGAGTTCACACTCATCTGTGGTTTACAAACAGCCACTATGTCATATGTATAGCATTGTTGGATACACCTATATCAGTACAGAATTTAACTATACTCTGCTGTTCTGTTTGCATTAGTGATTGCATATCAAAGCTTACATATGTATAATAGATATAAATAGGTATATAATATACAGTTAATAATAACATTTTATATAGTTTAGGAATTAAATAGAACAATGTAACCTTATAATAAATGTAGTAGCTATCTTCATCATCAACATGACTTTAGGTCAGATGGTTGAGCCCTGTAGAAAGCAGCATGTATTTTATGTGAAAAGCTGTTAATATATCTTCAAGTTACACAGCAGAAAAACATCAGGGAGCCTGTAGCTGAGGAGTCTGCTTCATGTATTCTCTGAAAGCACAGAACTGACAATTTCTCCATGTTCTTCATTATCAGTTTACAATTTATACTGACAAACTTGTCACAACAAATATTACATTTGGTGAGCTTGGCAGGCTACTTGATCTGTCTTTGCTGTGGCCTCATAGAAATTCCCCATGTTGAGAAATGTCATAGAACAGCTTTAATGAGGTTCATGTTACAAAGACCACATCTCACAGGCTCCAAATCCCTAGCAAAGGAAAGTCATATTACCCATAAATCTGATGCAATGTGGTTTCTATGCTGTTCCTAATTAAAGGTACACGGTAAAGTCTGAAGGCATTTCAATGTAATTACTAGAACTGAGATAACTAATTTTGTATTTTCTCTGTGTGAGGAATTACATGCCAGCAGTTCTTACTTGACTGAGAACAAAGATGTATTACATTCATAAGGGAAGTAGACAAATAAGACAAACTTTAGAATCTGACTAAGAATTATAGGATTTGAAAGACAGTGCCAGGGAAGATATGGTGCTGTATAAATTAACAATAACAACTGGACAAATAAAGCCTGTCCATCAAGGTTTCATCATAAAGTCGGATCTAATGAGTAGGTTCCTAATACCAATGAGTCTTCAGTTAGGATAATAAGCAAAAAGAAGGCAATTTAATGTAGCAGTTTTTCATGTTCATTTTTTTCACATTTTTAATTTGAAAGAAAAGGGATTTAACATTGAAACAGTTATAAGAATGCATTAATAAGGGAGAAAAACATTTCAAAAGGAGTGGACCAAAATGCTGTACCCCTAATAGCATCTGCACTATAGCACCAATTATTTCAGTACAGAAAAGTAAAATATTAATAATTAAAATAAGAAAGATGGACATTCAAAATCTGTATAACCAAAATTGACTAAAACATGCAGTTAAGTTAATCTGCTGTCCCTCAAAAATTGACCTTAGCCTGTGGTAATGACATATGACTGTGGTAGGGACATTAGATTGTTAGCCCCTTGAGGGACAGCTAGTGACATAACTATGGATTTTGTAAAGTATCATAGTGGCTAATAATAATAACTGCAGCCTTTTAAACCTCAAGACCTGAAAAATGCTTTTGGAGTGATTCTTTAACATTCCAAAACTAATGTAAAGCATTCTTTATTTTAGAAGATGTAGATGTTTGAGAACAGAGTCTGGAAAAAAAAGTGGAAACTGCTGTCTTACTCTGCCAGTTGGTTGATTTAGGTGTACAGGGTCAGATTGGGTGATATGTGGGTGCACAGGATTTGTAATGAGGGTTTGTAATGTGGAGGCAGAATAAGGATGACTGGACTGTACTGCACAGGTGGCACTGAGAATGTTGGCATACACTTAATATTTTACAAGCTCCCAGCATAACAGCATGTCCATGTATTGCATGTGATATCAGTACTATATATTGATGTAATCCAAAGTTTTGCACTTGCTACATAGCAGTGCTTATTTCTGAATATATATATTACTATTTTATTATTGGTATTTATTAGGACCTTTGCCTTTATAGTGTTAATATATTGTACATTGCAGATCTGATCAATGTAGCTAGAATAAAAAAAACAAAAAACCCCGTTTAGAACATCATATACTAATGTTCTATACACTCGATTAAGTATAACTAGCTAGTCCTATGTCTTGTACTGTGCGCATTACTGTTTTTTTGTCTTTTTGTCCGTTAAGGTGCACTGTGCTAAGGCAGTTCATTAATTTTGAAAGAACTGTTAATGCACCAAAAAAAGTATCTGTACAACTGTAACTACATGACTGTTCATTTCTGTGAGCTGTGGTTTGCTATAGCACATACGTGTTTTCTTTTAAAGCTTATTTACCCCAGGACAGTACACAGTGGTGTGTTACTGGCCTCAATGCACTGGTGTTGTATGCTCACTGTATATTTGTACTGGGGTACTTCTTACAATAAATAGAACTGCAATGCAACCATATATACGTAGACAGTTGTGACTCAGCCCTCTAAGTTATATTTGCATCTTCTTCTTTTTGTTAGTTCTGTTGTTTGTCTCAGCTAATGCATTACAAGTATTTGTTCCCTATTCTGTCCCTGAAAATTAGAACATATTTTACTTATTTTACTTTATTTAACATATTTTCCTAAGTAATTTTTGTACAAATAAAAGTCTGTTTAAATAAAGAACTGTTAAAAAACAAGCACTAGAACATAAGAAAAACTTCATTTTAGCAACATGCTATGGCACAGCAGATCCTCTCCATCTGTTTATATATCACATTTGGAAAAACAGATCAGAGCAATGCAATTATCATAAAACTATATATTTGTTCTCAGAAAGTGCAGCGCAGTATTCCCATCCCTGAGAAACATCATTATGGCAGCTACCAGTCAGCAAATCTAAGATTAATGTAACTTTGTGTACAGTAGAGGACTCGTTTATCACTTCATAAGGAGAGGACAGATGACTGTAACTCATCTTTAATAGATGTGTTGTCACTTCTGTGTTTAGTTCCATTTTAAGCAATACAAAAATAAAATAAAAAAAAAAAAGGATTAAAATAGAACAGTACATGAAATAAGAATACATTCTGGAACTCACAAAGTACAGTGTGGCTACAACATATTTTTGTTTGGTTGAAATAAATAAACTGCAGTAGTGCATATGTTCAGTATTAGGGATATCACAAAGCCAAAGACTATTGAAATCAATGGGGGAAGATATTCTGCTGTTTTTTCTGGTCCCATAACACTGTTATTTACTAGAGGAAAAAATAGTACAGCAGTGGGGGATGCATTTTTTACAACTTGGAGGCCAATGAGGGAATGATTTTAATCCTTCAATTTATAGCTTTGCATATTTTGCTCTTAATTCTTTTTTTATGCCTTATATATCTTCTCCTGCTTCTTTGGGCAGGCCTTATAGCAGAGCTGAAGGCACTTGGAGATGTCTTCCTAAAAATTTTTTGGTTTGGTTTAAAGCAGATCTTTCACAAATTGGAAGGTTTACTTAATCTGGCCAAGCCCTTCCTAGTATGAAAAACAAACTTGTACAACATGAAGTTAAAATTAAATTTACCTTTCCACTGGTTTTGAGACATGGTGCCTAGGCAGGGATGGCGTCAGAGTTTGTGTAGAGCCTTGTAAATTGAAAGCATGTGAAGTAATTAAAGATGATGCTCTTGTATTGAACTAGGGTATGTTTCTATATGATTTCACCCATTGAAGCAGAAGATGTAGGTAAGGTAAGAACAGTTATAACTTTAAGCTTTAAATATACCTTTTTGCCTACATATAGGAAGGATGGAATGTTATAAAGTATAAATAAAGTCCAAACTTGCAACTACATGCTGCATGCAAATATACCTCTGACATATACCACAGCACAGTACAAAAATCAGCAGTGCACTCACATAAGTCTGAGTCATCTGTCTCAGACTCAGGTTTAAATGTGTCGATGTGTTTCTGAGTGATGGTGGAACATAGCATGTTTGGTTGAAATCTCTCCATGCATTTCCTAGTGAAACACTGAGTCAGACCCATTAATCTCTGTACAGAGGAGCCGACCATCTAATGTCCCCTACAGTCACACACTATTATTATACATTTATATACCTCTGACATATACCACAGCACTGTACATAGATCAGCAGTGTCATATGTCTAGCAAGTTTGGTTGAAATGTCTCTATGCGTTTCCGAATGATCACCAAATATAGCTCTGACAAATGTCTAGCAAGTTCAGTCATAGCTCAGTCATGTCTAGGAAGTTTGGTTGAAATGTGTTGATGCGTTTCCGAGTGATGGTGGAACATAGAAAGTTTGGTTGAAATGTCTCCATGCGTTTTCTAGTGATGACACACACACATATATACATACATCCAAATATAGCTCTGACATATAGCACAGCGCTGTACAAAGATGACTGGTGCATTCACATGAGTCTCAGTCATATGTATAGCAAGTTTGGTTGAAATGTCTCCATGCGTTTTCGAGTGCTGGTGGAACATACATACACACACACACACACACACACATACATCCAGTTTTATATATACACTGTATAGATATACCTCTGACATATACCACAGCACTGTACAAAGATCAGTGGTGGAACATACATACATACATCCACACATACATACATACAATTTTATATATATAGATTTATATATAAATATATACATATTTAATTTCACTCATTTCAAATGCTCTAAGTTTTGATACATCTGACTTTTCAGGTTCATATGTCATTAATGCATTAGTAAGTTAATACAAATGTTTATGTAATAAATTACCAACAATCTTAACTTAAAACACAACGCATTTTCTAGTTTTCAGGAGCAAAGATACTGGATTAACACAGTAGCATACATTTTTGAGTTTTCTCTTTAAATGGATTCTAAGAATATATAATTTTTTCTTTGAAGAATATGTGTCTATGACTCACACATATCAAGAAGATTCTCTAGTTTTACATGTCAAACATTTTATCAATATGTAGCCATAGAAACACTGCCTGTGGCATACAAGTATAGCCCCTGCTAGAGAATTGCTATGATCCTCTGGAATGTCTCTTTGGATTGGGCCCATAGGGCCATTTCTAGGTTTTGTAGGCACTAAACTGATTTCTTTTATAATCTCCTTACAGGCAGCTTTATATGCTACAAAGTACACTATGCATCAGTACATTGTTTAATGGGGAGATTACGTAAATGTGTTGCTTTATGTTATTCCTGGTCTTTTTTTGTTATCTCGTAAGGCTAGCTACATTTTGACATTCTTAAAAGACAATACATTTTTCAACTTTTGCAAACACATAACACTTTTCCCTTTTTCGAAATCACTGGTTCATTTTAAGGGTAAGAAAAACTTTCCACCTACTCGTCCAAAATAATTTTTTCATCTTCAATCGTCTCTGAATCTGCCCTCATAATGGATATTTAATTTGTTACTTTCACGCCTTCTAGCCTTTTATTTTAGAAATACCAATAATATTTGAAAAAATATTAAGAAGAAAAAAACATATATAAATATAAAGAAAATTAAATAGATGCATATATGTGAAGTATATGAAGATTATATTTATTTCAATTAGGAACTCCAGGGGAATCTATACTAAAGGTTTAGGGCGGATGTAAACTCCTGGTGCTGCTGTTTTACCATAATGTTCCCAGCATTCTGAATACACCAAACAAACTGTCGCCTTCAGCGCTGAAACAGCTGCAATGTCTTGTTTTGTTGTTTAGCTCCGCCACTTTCATCTTTGCCCAGAGCCCTCTCCTGGGTTAGAAATCCTTGACCATCTTCCTTGGCTGGTTGGCAATGACATACTTCCCACGTGCAGATTCTTTATCTAAACTGTGTCACTGTCTTTATTCCTCTGTCATTTGCAACCCCTATTTAATGTACAGCGCTGCGTAATATGTTGACGTTATAATAATAATAATTATTAATAAACAGGCATCTACTACTTATTTCTTCTGCTTCACATGCACGACTTTGTGTAATGAAAATGGAAAAAAGTCCTAATTGGCAGGGAGAAGAGACATTATTTTTTTTATTAAGTGTTTCCCCTTTTTTTTCTTTTTTTTTTAAGTGGACATTACTTCTGCTTTAATACCCAATCCAAGGCTCTGCAGACCTTAAATTATTTCTTTATTTTTTACTTAGTTGCTCCAATTTCCTAGGTGCCGCCGACCTGGTCATATATGAATGCCACAACAAATCAGCTTCTACTGCAGCAATTCCAAACATAAGCACAAAACTTCCTAGACCTCCACTATCTTGAAGGTTGAGAGGTTGATCCAACTGTATTACATCGTAGAGAATTTATAGTATTTTTGTTCATATTGTATTTTTTCTGGTCAGGAATACCAATTAAATATTTTACCAGGTAAATGTGATATATTGCGTATTAAATTTCTTCTTTTCGCAAATTCAGCTTTTTTTTTAGTTTATGGCTCACCTCTCATTAGACCAACTTGGTGGGAGGTTTTATTCAAACCACGGGAGGTGCAAAGTAAGCTCCTCTTTGTCCTTGTCTACTTTATTAACCTATAATATTGTTGGAGTTCTGTGTTATGTATTACAGTTTTGTTTATAAAACAAAGATAAAAAATAACAGCATTGTTACGTAGATGAGTACAAGACATGTTTGGGCCCCAAGACAACTTTTATGCATTAGTTTGGTGGCACATAAACCATTTTTTAATACAGAAAGTTAGCAAGTGTTTAGCACAGGAACCAGTCAACTAGTTGAACTCAAGTAAGGCTATAGATTATTGCTTTCCCTGGGATTTAGTATTTGTGCTGATCTTGCATATACCATACAAAATGAAAAGGAACTGATCAGGAAAAAAATGGATGTGTAATATGCCATTAGTGATTGTAATGCAGTTTTAAGGGTTGCCATCCTTATCCTTATTCCTTTGAATAACATATTCCTTCATATATCAGTAGTACAAGTAATGTTTGATGCTTTTATTTGAGCTGTGACTTTGTAGGACCAGTTCATGTAAGGTATTGCACTCTTGGCACATATGCAGATCTTCGTCACTGATGTTCAACTTGCCATTACAACCTGTTAATAGTCAGAAGGGTTTAAAAGTTCAAGAATGTCAGCGTTGTTATTGTTTGTTTTAATGAGTGGTTGCTAATTTTCTGTTTAAAGACCTGTGCTCTGGTTTTCTTTCTTTAATACAAATGAAGCCTTTGCTTGTGGAGGCAATTAAGCCAGGTCCATTTTAATGATAGTTTTTTTTCTAATTGCTGGAAGAGTTGGCAGGCAATGTGCTAAGTAGTTTTTTAGTAACTGTGCTGCTCTGTTAGGTATCTGCTGCAGTTCTCCCACTGTGCTGACTCGGCACCTCAACAGACATTAACTAAACACTGGGCTGATTTAACTCAGTGTGCTAATGGCAGATTGACAGCAGCCAAGCATAAGCTGCACAGTCGTAATCACACATCTTGCAGGTACACCATACACCTACCACTGATTTCACAAATCTGTAACATCTAAACATGGGAAAACAGACAAATTCTGTGTATTGGACAGAACAGACAAATTACAAACCTATAACTTCCTTTCCATATTGTTTTTGACACTAGTTTGTATTGTTTGTAATTTGAATTGCTATATGAGTGGGTGTTAAAGGGTTATCGATCTGGCCCAATTCCACAAAGCTGAACATGACATTGTAACTGTAGTTAAAAATAATGTTATTTTATATTGTGTCCTATATATATTATATAGCTATTTTTTGAAAATTGCAAGTAACTAACAGACGTTAATGAAAAGCATGGAGTTTTCATGAGTTGAACTTCACGCTGTCATGAAAAATTCCTATTCGTAAGAAAACTCTAAAGGAAATCCAGACCAGCGAATCTCAGCTAAAGAAAATGCTATGACAATAAAAATGTCCAGTGAATGCATTGGCCTGATTGGTATGTAGAAGCTGTCAGCAAAGTGGATGCCAATATGTTTAAATGCCAATGAGTAAAAATATCAAATGGGCACCTCCATGTTTACCTTGGAGCTTTTTGAGTGATCCAGTGATATTTCTTTTGGATTGACATATTGTTGGTAGTGAAACCTGGCTACACAACTATGATCTGGAAACAAAATAACTGTGCTATAAGGGGCAGCACTCGGGGTGAAGACATTTCAGACCCAAAAATCAGGAAACGTCATGGTCACGAAAGGTATTTTGATGGATGATTATGATTATCTTCAGAAAGGCCAAACAGGCAATGTGGAATACTTATTTTTGCCTACTGACCAGTTAAAGGAGGTGTTAAAATTAAAATGGCAAGAGAAGCTGCAGAAATGTATTTTGTTTTAATAGCCTTACTAGTTACAAAACTTACATGATCATAAATTTAGGTTTTTAGTTCATGGACCATAGTCCCTATTTCATTCTCCAGGTCATTCCATTGCTTTTGCTGAAGCCTAGAACTTTTAGCAACATTTCAGTTACAGATATTCCTTGCTTATCAGAGACAATGACTGCCGGCATAGACCCCAGGCAGATTTTTTGTCATTAGGTTTCAGCCTTATTTTAAAAACAATACCTGTTTGAAACCAGCATCAAAATTAGCAACATTACTATTAATAAAATCTAACTCACTAAAACTAATGAAACAAAGGATATATTTCAAAGCTCATGTGGCTCATAAGATCTCAAAAGTGTTCCTTGGTGTCATGTTGTGTATTTAGGTAAATTTGCAATAGAATAGGCAAAATTTTTACCTTTCCAGTGTTCACTTTCTTGATATGCTGCTTCTTCACTGCTCCTGCTCCCTAAAGTATTCAACTGGCCAGATGGGTCAAATACCTGCTTCCCCTATTACACTCAATAGTTTCTTCTCCTGAAGCTACATATGATTGTAATTGTTTGAAGGAACAACTGTGTACTATGGGAAAAACAAACATTCAGCCTGGCCAGTCAAACACTTGCAGATGCTGAGGAGAAATGAAGAGGTGGATTATTAGAAAAAAGGCCATGAAAGTAAAATAAGTATATTGCCTTCAGAAATATTTTTACTTGCACTAAACCTTTTTCTAACAGGGTCATCTGCAGGATTGACAGCTTCTGTCCTGCAAACCATAGCATATGATTGAAGTATAAATATAGATGAAAGATTCTCTGTGGGGGTTTAGAATGTTTGTTTCTTTAGCTGTCTGTGTTCTGGACACAAGGCAGAAATAGGAGTATTTCCAAAAATTTGAGTTGTCACCAGAACAAGAATAGAGTGGAAATCTTTAAACAAAAAAGTTGTTCTTGTGACTGTCTCAGAGGAAATTTACTTTGGACAGATTTATTCTCACTTTATATTTTGTTTAGGGCAGAAAATTACCTAAACTTTTGACTAAGTCTACATGGACTGTTTCCCCAGTGTTTAAACTGAACATTAAATGCCCATGTTTGAAATTCCTATTCATTTTAATAAACCAAGCTACACCAGAGAGGTTTATTGATGGGCTGTAAAGAAGAGTCATCCTGCAGCACTGGGAAAGTGTAAAATGCCCATAAATGCACAAAACTCCCCCAAAATACACAATTTTAGATGCTCCAAACTTCCTTATTGACATGAGTGGGCTTTTGGACATTTTGGGGCAATTGAGAGAGGTTTTTACCTATTCTAACTCTTCTCTGCAGCATACCTTGGCTTAAAATGTCTTTATAAAAACTTAAAAACTACATACAAAAGTTGTACTGACATTTATAAGTTTTGTAAATTAGTCAGTGTAAACCTTAAATATTTAAAATTTATTGTATTCCTTTTTATCTGTGCAGCAAATTGCTGTTAAGAAGGATATATTTTTTTCAAAAAACCAACAGAGCCTAATTATAGACATCTTTTGTGGAATGAACAGTTGGAATTATTTGACCTTTACAATTGGAATAGATGGCATCAAACCTTTTATCAGCCTCACTTAAGGTATTAGCAAGAAAGTGATAATCAGGTTCAATAAACAGATTTACTAAAGCTCACCCTGCATTATTCAATGTAATTGTACACTTCTACAATTTTATACCTACCATAAGCTGTATAGTATAGGAGCCTAATTATAAATTAATATATACTAATTGAATAAATAGTTTAGGTTAGATTGTCTTTCTTCATATTACAAAGTTTGGCTGAATAATTGTATAGCATAAGCCAATTTAGGAGACTAAAGTTAGAGTCATACATTCCTCCCTCTGCTGCTGAAATGCAGCACTGTGCCAATATAAAACCTACCCCTTACCAATTTGTAAATGTATGTGAGTTTTCAGTGGGCACAAGTACAGAGATACATCTATTCCAAATGCTTAGAAAGTTATCACAGTCATTTGTTGGAGATTGCAGGTGCAGGGTTTGGAAGTACAATATTATCGGAAATCCTTTGATTAATGAGAAGCAGTCTTATTTGCACTAATTATGAACCTGATTCTGTTGGTAACTTGCTTGATAAATTTCTTGTGTTTTCTTCTCATAGCTTACATTTGAATTTGTCTGGTTTAGTGTTCAGTATCTTTGTAAAAGTAATTATTTCTTCAAATGAAAAAAGAGTTGAATTATTTAGGATTGCATAAACATATGTCTGCTACTCACATTGGCTCCATAATTACATTATTTCTTCTCTTGCGTTAAATGATTCTATCATTTAACAATTTAGGCAGAGAGTTGGTTCTGTTGCATCTTTATGGACTGAATACTGAATAGCACATAACTGTAGAATCAAATTATAGAATGACCAGCAATAAACTTCTACAATGGTTATGTGGCCAGTGATTTACAAAGATGTATTGGAGTACAGATGTTATTATTCCATGAGCATAGCATTGATATTGCATTCACCTATTTTGTGTCCAACGGTAAATTATTATTCTACCTATTATTAGAGAAATTGCTGGCTAATAAATAGGTCTGTTTTATTATAAATTTAGGATTTTTTTTAACATTACTGGGAATCTGTGATTATTTTTTTTTATTAGGGGTACAATGAACCTCCATAGAGAACCCTAATACCATTTGATTTCTCACAATGGAGCTGTAGTTTATTTTTCTTATACAGAGAACAGTACAGTAAAGGGCACTCTTAGTAGTTCAGTGCCATGACTTCATTAAAAGGGACTTGTCACTGAGGGAATATGTAAGAATTAATTCCTGACCTGGTTTTATGATACGCCTTTACACTGCCTTTAATACCTACTGAATCCCTGACCTACAATGAGTATACAGCTCAGGTTGTCACACATTTATCTGCATGCTTGTTTAGGGGTGATCAACACTACTGAAACCAAAATGTCAGCTTCACAACCAGGCAATTACCATTCTTTACAATGATTTAAGAAATGGCAACTTCCATTATCTCTCAGTGATAGGTCCACATTGACAGTTGTTGACAGAAGAAAGTAGTCACATAGAGAACTGAAAAAATGCATTGTTAATGAGTGGCCAGTGTTTGTGAGATGGCCCGAGGAGAGTGGGGCCCAAGTAGCCCAATGTGTCCCATAATTTTTTTTTATAATTTGAACATTTATTTAATTAATTTGATTTTTATTGTATTGTGGGAACTTTTGCGAACAAGATCGCGAAGCGTTAAGTGAGCGTGAAGCAATAGAAGGCCGTAACAATGACAAAATACTTTTGAGTGACATAATATTGTGTATTTAAGATTCAATGAACAAAAACTTGTGAAAGTGACTAAAAACAAATGTTCTCACGTGTTCTTTACTAGCTTCAAATTTATTGCTCGGATTACTCCTCCTTGCTTTTCCACCGAATCCTGGGTGGAAAAAGAAAACAGCACATGGACAACGCTGATTCATCATGGACTGCAACAAGACTTTGCAGGACAGCGAAAGAAGGAATAATTCCACAGGTAAAATTCACCGTAAATGCTGTAATTGTAGCATAAAGGACTCACTGAAATTGCGTGCCTTTTCATCTATGTTATGGAGAGATTTGAGACTATAAATGGCTTGCCGGTTAGCTTACTTTATTATTACATTTATACCTTTACATACTTATCTAAATGTATCAATGTAATCTATGATTGTTAGAAATAAATAATACTATACACATACATGTATGTAGAATTTTGTATAAGGGCCCACACACCTTCTTTGTACCAGGGCCTGGATTTTCTCTCGGCGGCCCTGATTGTGAGAAAGAAAAGTAAAGTAAAGCCACTGAGCAGTATTTCAGAGCTGGAAGCAGAGCCTGCATATGTAACGAACAAATATTGGACAGATTTGATTATGTACATTTTTAACAATTTCTTATTAGGCTTTGCTCATTATATCAACAGACAACGCACACAATTACAAGGAATTTGTTTTGTAAATCATAAGATATTGACTGGATGGAACGAGTCCAGAAATAGGCAACAAAAATGGTCAGAGAGATAAAGCATATCAATGAAGACTGGAGAAACAAACACATACAGCTTTGAAGGAGAGAAAAGAAAAATTAACACGATTGCCGTAAAATCATTGGCTCAACAACAAAGCAAGTACTATTTTTTTTTACAGATGTGTATTTAAATTCTCAGAACTTCCATATACAGGGAAACATTTGACTTACTCCACTTCCTCTGAAGTGCCAATATTGGTCAGAAACAAAATGTCACTTGTTGAACAGTTTAACCCACTATTCCCGAGCAAACTGTGTCACCGGTGTCAGGTTTAAGGGGTGCCTTCTCTGATATTTTTATTATTGTTATAAATAATAATAAACAGGATTTATATAGCGCCAACATATAACGAAGCGCTGTACATTAAATAGGGGTTGCAAATGACAGATACAGGCAGTGACACAGGAGGAGAAGAGGACCCTACCCCGAAGACCTTACAATCTAAGAGGTGGGGGAAGTATCACACAATACGAAGAGGGATATGGAATGGTGGGTAAGTAGTGAGGGTTTAGGAGACAGAAGAAGATGGGTAGGCATGTTTGAAAAGATGGGTTTTGAGTGCTTTTTTTAAATGAGCAGAAAGTAGGAGCAAGCTGAATAGGATGAGGAAGACTACTCCAGAGAGTTGGGGCAGCTCTGGAAAAGTCTTGGAGCCCTGTGTGTGATGAGGTTAAAAAAAGCAATTTGAAAGTGGAGGGGTAGATACCAGTAGAGGTTTAACAGTTCAGGCCAAGGTGGGGGAATGGGCACGGAGTAGATAAGAGCAGACAAGTACTACTTGTCAAGCAGACAAGTAGTAGACTGCATGTTTCAGTTCTCTCTTTGAGTGTTTAAAAGGATTCAAATTTGGGCATATAAAAGGCCACTTTCTGCTAGAAATAGTAAGCTAGTTGAAAGGCATTTTAGCAAATTCCACTGGAGTCCTTCTGTGTCTTCTTCTATTGATCCCACGATCAGTCAGCTGTTGTCAGAAGAACATCAAACTGCTGAGAGATGGTCTTACATAGAGATGAGCGAGAATATTAAGTTTGATTTCGCAGCGAATCGGGCCTTTCTCGCTTACCGAAAATGTAAGTGAGAATGGCTTTCTGATTCCCTGATAGGTCATACTTTGTCAAACAGGAGGATCATGCAGCCCTGGAAATCCTCTGCAATCCCCGGGCACTAGAAGTTAAATAACCTCTATTGCCCTGGGGATCGCACACTTTTCTCAATGAATGCAGCCACAGCTGCAATCAATGAGAATATGCCCGGCACAGGAGAACCTCCTGACATTGTAATATAATAATTGCAGCTGTGGTTGAATTCATTAAGAAGCGTGTGCGATCCCTGGGGCACTAGAGGTTAATAAACCTCTAGTGCCCGAGGATCGCGCGAACAGGATGATTTCCAGGGCTCCTAATTAACCTCTAACAGGAGAATGCAGCTGAATGCAGCTCTGGGAATCCTCCTGTTTTAATTTCCTCTTCCGATGGTTTTGTGAAATCGGATTGCCAAAATTTCGCGGAACCATTGGGAGTTCGAGGAAATTTTAGCGAGAATGCCAGAGGCAACCTCGCTCATCCCTAGTCTTAAATTTTTTACTTTTAATATGCTTGTCTTATTTTTTTTCCATTCTTCTTAGACAACTCTCACCTTTACATCCACAGATCCGTGTGGAACACATGACGATATCAAACAGCCAAGTGACTACTTTTCTCCTTTCAAAAATTGTATTTTTGCTCAATGGGATATCAAAAACATGCAGCTATATAAGGGACAATTGATTTTCATTTGATTGTTTTTCAGAAGGCATTTAGCACCTTTACTGTAAGGGTTTTTATGATTCGGATACCACCCTCCTTTCCTTTTCTACTTTGGACCACTGCTGCAGCCACTGAAATAAAAATCTTTATACAAAGTTTATTTCTCCAGTTGTCTGTATCATTGATGTCACAGGTTCACTTCAACCTCCACTGATGGATGGATCCAAAATGCTGCCGAAAGTGGCATCATAAGATGATTTGGTGCTTCTCTTTGTAGCACTTCCAGGGTGACTCCATGGCAGAGACCAGACTTTTTATATCTCGGACTCACAAGAAATGTGGTAAATGATGATGGGTGTCATTCAATTCAGAATGGATGTTCACATTGAGTAGGTGATGCTATTTTACTCCTAACAGTAGCTGGAGGCTGTTTTTTTCCAAAGTTGTAGTTGAATGCTATGTTTATTTGTATTAATTAGCGTTATTTATGACCTCCCACAGATCACACCACTCCCCCAGGCAATGCCTTCATCTGATTTTCCCTCCAAAAGCATGCAACCATCTCTCTGCCGGTGTTATCTAGGGTAAGCTACTTCCTCAAGTAAGATTGTGACTTCAACATACAAATAGATGCAAATGTTATTGTCTGTGCAGTTTATGACTGTGTAACTGAATATTGTGATGTTTTAAATGTATTCATGAAAAATATATTTAAGGTTACCAAAAGGTCCTCTTTAAATTGGCAGTGTTGGAATCAAGTTGAAAAATCAATGCTATTCATGGGAAGAAGCAAAGACAGCTAACTTTAAAAATGAATGATGTGACAAGACCATAACTCATAGCCAGAAGAAAAAATTGTCTTCATCCTAGAGACCAGAAAACAAAAAAACTTACAAAATTGGATTTTTCCACTTTTCATTTTACTGCTTCCCATGACTTATTCTTTATACTGGTAAAAAAAAACACATTGCCAAACCTTTACCCTTCTTTTATTGGTCATAAAGATAAAGTAAGGATCTATTATATATCTATTGTTCCGTGAGCACTACCATCCAGTTAATATGAATTCTCTGGGGTTGGGGTGGAAGGGGTGCTGCAGGGCTGGACTATAATAATAGCAATCACTGGCAGATGCTATTGGTCTAGACTTGAGATAATTTCGAGTTGGAATGAGCTGAGTGGAAGTGAAGGATTGAGACCTTTAAATTCAATGCATTTTTGTGCAAGCCATAAAAAGAGAAGACCCATTTCTTTCCAGCAAGATTTGTTGCTCTATCAAGTGCTATCGGTGTCATTTCTCAGATAAATTAATTTTTCACACAGAAGAAGAGGCTTGTCACACACATAAGACTTTTACACAGCCTTAAGAGAAGCCACTGCTTTCAGGCAAGGCTAAATCCTGTTATAACAAAATGCTTTGTTTGAATTCTATGCAAAGCCACGACAATAGGAGCTGTAAATTAACTTTTCAGCTATACAGTGACAATATTATTGGTATGACAAGGCAACAGGGAATATGCCTACATACTATGCATATATGAAAGAACAGTAAGCATTGATATCTAAACATGGTATCCAAAAACATAAAAAAAATGGGACTTTCACGGCAGTTAAATCTTATAAAATTATTATATTTTATTTACATCATTTTAAAAGAAGTTTATACATGCCTCTCCCCATATAGCAATCCAGGGGGAGTTAAATAATATAATAACATACATAGGCTGAATACATTGTACACACCAAACATGCAGGGATCATCCGACGCATTTCGCAGACAAGGTCCGCCTCCCCAGGCATGCAATTAGCACAAGCAAAAGGATGTATCAGCACAAAAGGCTATTCAACTACATGTGAACTTTGTCACCTGGTATGAAGGCAAGCACAAAGCAGGGCCAAAACCACAACAACAGACATAAGAGATAGCGTTATCCCAAGTTAATCACCGACCATAATAATCAGTTTGTAGTGTTTGTCCCTTAAGGTTTTCAAAAACTTGCCATTCAAACATCTATTTGGCCATAATAGATAGTTGTTTTAAATCAATACATATAGTTCAAGAAACATTGAGGGAATGCATGTTTGGCCCTGCTTTGTGCCTGCCTGAGCTGAATTTTCACTTTATTTCGGCTAACGAAGATTTCAGCTAATGAGTATGATTCCAGAACAAATGATCCTGTTAGGAATCACCGAGGAATCACTGTACCAGATGTGAAAAACTAAATATATTAGTCCTAGATCTTCACATTTTTCCGATTCTCAATATTTCCCTCATAAATCAATAATATAGATGTTTCAGTTCATACATAAATATCCACACTGGCCCCCAAAAAAGGCCTTATTCATTAAAACTTGTGATCCACAGATAAAAATATCTATACAGGATCTCCTTCTCCCTATGAATGACTCAGGATCCCAGGACCCACAGGTAAGCAGCATCAATACAGTCTCCAACTCATGGTGAGCAGCTCAACGCAGTATGATTCTTCATGTTCCCAATAAATAATCTATTCAAAAGTAAAAAAAAAAAAATCCCAAATAGTGTAAAAACTTTTATTGAAAACAGGATATCAAACACCCCAAAAATACATAAATATAAAAATTTCCAAAAGAATGTCAAGCCAATACATAAAGAACACACATGTGATAAATGTAAATCACTCCAACCTGCATATGACATAGAGGTGTACAGCTCCACCTAGCCTTGTCTTATGTGTTTTGTCTAGCCAAACATCATCTGTCTGAATGGTGAAATGCTGCCATGTAAGAGTTCATATTTATTCAATTTAGCTTACTTTACAATATCTAAAGCTGTATTACATATATAAAATGAAAAATGTAGGTGCTTTTAAAAAATTGAGAATACAAGTATACAAAAGTATTCTATGTAAAATTACACCACTGCTTGACAGCCTTCTATGTATATTTATCTAGGGATCCCTAGATGTCCCTTTTTCTTTGAACAATATAAGGCATGCAGGTTGAACCTCATATTGGATTTTTTAAGAGTACAGCAGGTAAAACAATTGAGCCAATGGCAGAAGCCTCAGGATGCTTTACTAGGAAGAGGCCAATAAAATATTGAGAATAACTATGTTTATGTGGGTTTACAGCCAAGTATGTAAAATATTGTGCATAGAGATGACAGTGAGTGCATTATTTAACGTATCTCTTTTTGGCTGAGAGTCTTTTAAAAGAATGTTTTTAATCACTTACCCTGCTGAAGGACACTGCAGTCTATTTAAGTAAAATAACAAAGTACATCATTTTCCAATGAATATCTCATTTTACAGCAGAAATTCTGCACTACTTCATCAATAACAAGAGCAGTATGTAAATAATGGCACACATACCAGGAAATGTCATCTGGCGAAGTCCTGCAAAATCCATGTTCATTCAACATGTCTAAAGACTTCTGATGAACAGTCGCCTGTCATTGGCCACAGGAATTTGGCAGGGTAGAAAACGTTAGGTCTCATTTTTAGATCATTGTATACTTTGTTTAATCTGATGACATTCTCCTGTGAAACATTCCCCTAGCATGTGAAGGCATTCACTCAATTAAGTCTATACGGCCAGTGGATTGATTACTTGACAATCTGATCATTTCACTTTCATCTACTGTGACTTCTTAACTGAATGTTCATGAATTGAGTATGAGAAGCTTGAGAGACTGACAGTACCAACGCAGGAGGATCTACTGAAACACTTCACGTTGGCCCTTTACACTGGCAGACTTATATTTCATCTCTGATGATGAACTAATCATCTCTGCTTGGACTTCGAAAGCTCTCTGCTCTGAGATAAAGTATTAGTAAGCACAGAGCATCCTTTGGATTATGATTAGATTCCCATGGTGCAAAGGTTTCTCTATTGCCAAATGTTGTAAAAGCTCAATGCCAGGTCCACTTAGACAGCTTAATTGTTCTTGTAGAGCGTAGGTGCTTTTACCGGATGAGACTTTTCCCCCTTTTGTCCCAAAATAAATCCAACAACTCATATAAGCAGAGAATGAAGAAGCACATTGCAGAATGGCTAAATGAATACAAGCTTCTCTTGATTGGCCTGAGACCAAGCACTTTGCATTATGATGTGAATCATGCTAAGGCAGCTGGCATGAAAATAACAGCACTTTGGCATATTTATAAGCCAAATTAAAAAGTTTACAGCGCCGCTGTCCTCAAGGACTTGATGTCAATATGTACCAAACCAACAGATGGATCATTATTAAACCTCCGAACCAAAAAAAAAAAAAAAAAAAGAACCTGCTTAGCAGAAAGGAAATTTAAACAGGGACTTGCAGCTAATTCTTTTAACATTTAACTCCTTTTTCAGGAAGCACAGGATGCTGCATTCAGAGTTTTGACAGCTGACAGAATAAATCACAATCTCCACTGATCTAAAACCTGCACAGAATACTATCTATTGTGTTGCTTATCTAATAACCTGGCATGTCTGAGGAAGCCCCACAAAAACTAAGAAAATAAATAATTTGGGTGCATCAACTACAGACATCAGATCTCTAACACAGCTGGTGGTTAAGGAAAACTAAGCAAAGACAAATACCAGGCTTCTCATTGTTTTCTGTAGCCTGAAAATACTCTTATTTGATTCTTTGCCTGCAAGCATTTTTGTGTAATTGGGGTCTATTTAATAGGAAGTTGTGATAATCTACTAATTACTATTTCTTGGTTCATTTATTTATGATCATCAGTTTGTAAATGCTAGAAGGTTGATTGGATTGGGGATTGATCGGTGATACAATTTACTGATCATCAATTTTTCTAGCAGCAACAATCAGCAGCGATGGACTTACTTTACGGATATGATCATCAGTTTTGAGGAGCATTTGGGCCGATTGCCACTTTGTAAAGATGATCAAAACTGGCTGTCCTAAAGTGGCAAAATGCTGAAATGCTATATATTCTTTTCAGCTGATCACCTTTTTCATAATTGGGAAAAACTGAAGCATGTATATTTGTTTATTCATATATTAATAAGCCCTATTAATATATGCAGTCAGAACTGCTAATTATGATTTTCTTGATCCACAGCCTTTTATCCAGAGAAGCTTCATGACAGCCAGACAACTGGGATTTCCAGGATAGCGGCAATAGCAGGCTCCTAATAATAATCAGCAGTTTTCCTGTGGGTTAACGTAAAATAATTACTTGTAAATATTAGCTGCAGCATATTAAACCCACAATAGCCTATTAGTAGCTTACATCTTAGAAAAAAAACAATCTTAACTACAGCAGAACTGTACTTAACATGTGGTGAGCTTTTGCCATACTCAAAGTATGCACAGTGCACTTGCAAATTATGACACAGACCATGCACCTTTACCACCAACTCCACGGAGATCCCATTTGTTCACTGGATGGCCACTGACGAAGTAACTTCTGTGCACACACAGGAATTACATTGTCCCTAGAGGCTGCCCCTGTTGCATACGGAGCCAAGCTTTAAACTGCATGGAGCATAGGTAAAACAAGAAGTCTTTAGGAGCTAGGTTTTTTTTGGGGCCAAGTCAATGTATGTCACTTTTATCATTATTGGTTATTGTCAAGAAAACTGAAAGGAGGTTCCCTTGTGGTGGCCCGTTATCACCACAGATTATATAGTATTGTGTTCAGAATATTAGCAGTGTATTTTAAAAAAGTGAATAAAGCTTAAAATCCTTATAATAGTATTTATTTCGATGCACACAAATGCATTGGGAACACTGCACATTCTCCTCCAAATCAAAACATAAAGAAAATTTCATAAAACTTGTTTTATTACAGTTACAGAAAAGTGAAGAAAGGGGAATATTAGGCTGCCCAATAAAAAGCAGTGCCTGCGTTGTTCTTTACAATCTCAAACATTCACTATTGATTCTATATAAGATGAATTTCAAGAAATTGAAATGTCATAATTTTGCTTTCCTTTGAATCACTGAACTAATATTAAGTTGTACAGAACTGCTGCACACCTGTGAACAGGTTTTCCAGCCCAGGATGATTAGACTACATTCAATTCTGCATTTTTTGGTTTTGCTCCAGAAACAGCATTTTTTATTTCATCCCACAGGTTTTCTAAATAATTAAGGCCTGGAGATTGGGGCTGCCACTCCACAACATTAATCTTGTTGGATGGAAACTAAGACGTTTTTTTGTTTACTGGTGTGTTTGGGATCGTTGTCTTGTTGAAACACCCATTTTATATTCTGCATAAGGCAACATGACCTCTTTAGGTGTTTTAATGTATGCATTGTATAGGCCCAACATGGGAAATAGTCACATATCATAATGCTTGCACCACCATGCTTCACAGTCTTGTACCAAGATTTGGGGGGTCGTCTGACAAACTGTCTGCAGCCTGTAGGCCCAAAAAGAACAATTTTGCTTTCATTAGTCCACAAAATGTTGCACGATTTCTATTTAGGCAAAAAATGTGTTGTTTAGCAAACTATCTATCTTATTTTTAAAAAAAAAAAAAACACTGGCACTTTGCAGGGGCTTCTTGACAATAGTTCGGCTTCACATAGCCGTCTTCTAATTTTATCAGTACTCATAGCTTTAGACCTTTGATCTTCCTGGAGCTGATCATTGGCCATGTTCTTCTGTACATTTTAAACCCCTAAGCGGTAATCCTTAGTTGGCTGGCTGGGGGTAAAAAAAAAAACATGCTGAAAGCGGTAACCCCTGAGCCACACTCGGGGTGGCTAAAAACATCCTTCCTTGGGCTGCGTCCTCTTCTTCCGATCTTGCCCCGGCGAGTGCACCGATGTTCCCCGGGAGTTCCTGGTGACGTCGGTGCATGCGGGAGCGCGTCAGGAAATTCAAATTATTTTGTATTGAATTCAATACAAAATAACTGTATTGAATCCAATACAAAAGTAATCATATTATATATATATATATATATATATATATATATATATATATATATATAATTATACATGCAACAGTACAGTTATATTACAGGTTTCAGTATTTGTATGCACCCTTGTTTTAAAACATTTTTGTGTTTTTTTTCTTTAAAGTTTATTAAAGTGAATAAATATTGGACATATTTCGGTGAGTTATGCCTAAGAATTATAGGTTTACAATGTAAAATAAATTTCTATGCAAAACAATAAACCACTATTGGCATAAAAATACTGACATAATTAGACAGCCAGGGAGGTTAATAGTAGTTTTTTGTTTTCTTCCACATCTTTCAGGCTTTGGTTGCCATTTTAATGCATTGAAGATCATTTTAGCTGGCCTTTAGCAGCCTATCATTTTCTACACTATTTCATGTTTTTCCCCTCTCCAATCAACTTTTTAATCAAAGTACGCTGTCCTTCTAAACAATGTCCAGAACAACCCATTTTACTCTGCTATAACCAGCTTGTACAACATTTGCTGCCTTCCTTAAATAATAGCTATAATTGTCACCTTTTTTCCCCAGGACAAATGACCTCAAAAACACTGGGAAACAATTTTGAACAAATTTTTTGTTGACTTAAATTTTAAACCTATTTACACTAAAAAAAAGGTATGCGGATTATGAAAGTGCAGTTAGTTTTCTTCTATCACGTCAGCTTTATCTCTACAGCTTATATTAATGTGATTACTGTAGCCTGGATTTGTATATGCAATTCATTTACACGCAAGATAGTGTTGTCAGAGGTTGTGCACTGCTCTATGTAGTGAAGAAGCAAAATTTATTTTTCTACTTACATGTAGAAATACAATGTATTTCTTTTCTTTCAGATCATGTCTGGCTCCGCTGTTTCTCATCGTAAGTGCCTAAACAACCTTGATTCATTTTTCCAGTCAAAGGGCGAACATCAGCACATTTGTAGAGCAAGCCTATTTGGCATATTTTTAAGTTAAATTTGGTGATCAAGTAAAAGTCTTGGGCCCCTCATAAGGTGTGCAAACAGTGTGTCGAGGGTTTACAGATGTGGACAAAGAGAACACGTGATAAGATGCTATTTGGTATAACTATGGTTTGGCGAGGGCCAGGAGATCATTTCAGTGACTGTTACTTTTCTATAGTGAAAACTTCAGGATATAACAAGAAAAAAAAATGTAACAGAGTATCCTAGTCTACCATTGGCTATACGCCCAGTGGCTCATTCAGATGAAATCCCAGTGCTGGTTTTTGTTACACTTCCCTCTCTTGAAGAACATGATTATGGTGATGAACTAGGTGACAACAATGATGAAGAATTTGAACTTGAAGAGGACTCTGTTCGTAAGGGATTTGATCAGCATGAGTTGAGTGATTTGGCACGTGATTTTGGACTATCGAAGAAGGCTTCAGAACTCCTAGCATCAAGACTGAGCAAGAAAAGCTTACTTGAAAAAGGAACAAAGGTTTCGTAGTTTTGAACCAAAGAAATTGCATTTCTGCAGTATTTTAGAACGGACAGTGGCTTTGTGTATTGCCATAACATACCTGGTTTAATGGAGGATTTGGGAATTCCAATCTATAACTCAACTGAATGGCGTCTATTCATTGATAGCTCAAAGCGGAGCCTAAAGTGTGTCCTTCACAATGGCAATATATTTGGGTCAGTCACAATTGGGTCATCGGTGTTGACCTTAAAATGCCATGCTTCCTTCTTGATCAGCAACATGGATACACCAAGTATCCCTGTTATCTGTGCATGTGGGACAGCAGCGCTCCTGACAGGCATTGGGTGGAAAGAAATTAGCTTCCAAGATCTGCCCTAAAACCGGGTGATCCAAACATTCTACATGAGCCACTTGTTGAAAGAATTATTATATTCCTTCCTCTGCACATGAAACTGGGTCTGATGAAGTGGTTTGTTAATGCTTTGCCAACTGAAGGAGACTGTTTCAAGTACCTCATTTTGGCATTTCCTAGCCTGTCATTTGAAAAAATAAAGACCGATGGCGTTTGATGGTCCACAGATTCGGCAGCTCATTGACGATTAACATTTCATCAGGAAAACGTCAGAAGTCGAAATGAGTGCTTGGTTATCATTCAAAGCCTTTTGTCAAGGCCTTTCTTGGAAACACACAAGCAAATAATTACACAAAAATTGTCCAGAAGCTATTGGTAGCTACAAATTGCTTGGTTGCAATGAGCATCAAGGTGCTTTTTCGGCATAGCCATCTTGGTGCAGTCAGTGATGAGCAAGGTGAACAATTCCACCAAGAATTGAAGGTAATGATAGGACAGTATCAGGGTAAATGCAATGTACATATGATGGCTGACTATTGTTGGAGCATCCGGTGTGATTGTCCTAACACTGAACACTCCAGGAAAAGCTATAAGTGTAAATTTTTACCTTAACCTCTTCTAACAAAAACAGTGATCAGCTCAGTGATGTCGGACTGTTATTCTGAACACAAACTGTATGTAACTCTGGCTCTAAGATATTGCCAAAAACAAAATATTTCTGGGTCTATTTAGACTCTTTTGGAAAAAAATATTTTGTTGGATGATGGTTGAGTTTAAGGTCTAAAAAGAACAATTGTGCATTGATTGATAAAAGAGGTAAATCCTTGCAGCTAGCTATATTAGCAGACACGCTTCCAGTGCTTACATCTATCCACCTAGGTTTACATGTGTTGACCTTTCGCTGGTTTGTGAGTAATTTTTATATTATTCCTAACAGCATTACACCATACCTGTATTGCATATGCCTATATTTTTGTTTTACAGTATATGAACAGAATCAAGGGCTTTATTTTCAGTAGTCTAATTTACAGGTTTTTACAGCACTTCTGTTCACATGGTTTCCCAGCAGGACTGTTATTAGTGTGCTCCCCTTTATGATTTTTATTATTCTTAACCAGTGTTGTAATGTTGTTAGTTTCTGTTTTTGAAAGTGGGAACAGTACTGCAGAGATGAGGGGTGTTACACATTTCCAATGAAAAGGAAAGCAAAAAAAGATGACCACAAATACATGTTTACTCAGAACCTAAATGGATAAACGGTTATGAAAATAGTAAATGCAGGCTTTGGCAGAGTATGGCTTTGCAAATACTAGTAACGCTGTTTAACGTGAATTTCCTACTGTTCAAAACAATTTTTCCCATGTAAAGCATCCCAAGGTTTATGGCCATTTCCCATCTTCAACAACCTATATAGCATGTGAACAGTCTCAATTAAAAGTCTCTATTTCATTTAGAATGTCTGCAGTCTCCTACTATGATTTGCAGCATGTATACAGTGCAACCATCTCCTGCTGTAGGTCTACAGCCTCTGAAAGCTTTTTGTAGCATTACTAAATATTATGGGTTGCAGTTTGTTGAGGTCCATACTTCAGTCCCATGTTACTTATAAGTAAGTAAGTAAGACTGGTATAATTTTTGAAATTTGAAGTAAACCAGCCATCTACAGATGTTGAACAAGTACTATATTTAAGGATTTTTTTCCTGACCTAAAAGGGAAAACATATTGGAGTTTTTCAAATTATTTTCTCTTTACGATAAATATTGTATTTGAATAATTTACATTTTTATAGTCAGTCAGCAGATGAAGTTATGGTGTGTTTTCTGCAAGTTTAGCTGAGTATCCTTAAAAGATGACTGCTGTGTAATAGGTCAAGCTTAAATGTTCCTATATGCACATAGGCTTTAAGTAAAGGAGTGGGAAGAAATGTGAGTAAGAAACTAAAGACGTTTGTATTTGCTTAGTGGCAACACATCCTCCGTCCCTTTGCAGTTTCGGCCACAGCCTTGTAAATCCTCTAGACTGCAAGGGGGCATGCCGGAATGTAAGGAGTTTTCTATACAAGTATTTGTTAGCAGTGGCCATGTCACACAGAAATGTCCACTGTCTAAGACTGACATCACCACTACTTTGAAAGCAGTGGCCCATGGTGGTATTTAAAGTCCTATAGGCCAAAATTAGTTACAAGACAAAAAGGTTGTGTTTTTTTCAGTTTTATAAGTAGAAAGAAATGGTATTACACAAGAGTTAGACAAAAAATTAAATTAGCAATGCATTTGTAAGATTCTTTTAGACAACAAGTGCTTAAAAATATAAGTTTGGTTATAGAACAGAATGAGAAAACTGTATAAAGGCTCTGGTTTCCAAAAACTCTCATACATCCTAAAGCATGTATGTGTTTCTGTGAAGTAGTATTGGCTTGTGGTTCCAGCAGGTCAATAATTTTACAGTGCACCCCAAGTCAATGTATCAACTATACAGAGTGTACGAGGCAGAAACAAGCGCCAACCTCTTTAGGAGTCATTCTGATACATTACACAGGAAGAATAAAGCAGATCTTTATAAGACAGACAACTACAGATACCTTATACATTTCAAAAAAAAATTTATTTTGCATCACTAAATACAGAAATAATGTACAAATATACACTGGGTAGCTGCTGGTCACTGAATTGAGAAGGGATCTGATGATCATCAGAACTCCAGTTATTTCTGGCTGGTTGCTCCTGATAGATAAACAGTCACTTTAGGTCACTGATTTTCATAGAATATGCCATTTGGTGGCAAGCTGAGAACCCTAAAATAACTAACCTGGAAGGGTCAATAAAAAATTGACTAAGTGTCGATTTGATTTCACATGGAAATCACTGCATTGCATGTTGAACTACAGACCATCTCTGATCACCTTCTACGCAAAGTCATCCTTTTGTTGGTAACAAAGACTGTACAGAACATATCAGGAAGCACTTGAACGCATGTTTTTGGAGGCTGCCAGCATTGCTCGGACTTTAGCCATGAGATCCTGAAAAAAACAAAAAACAAAAACATTTGTATGCTTGTTTTGCTGTTCAGAATACAAAAGCATAAACTGCATGATACATTATAAATGTCAGTTAAACAATTTGATTTTTTAATAAAAGCACAACTGTGATGTTTTATTCATAAACTGCCAGTAAAATTTAATGGTGCAATCAGGGTGTCAAATGATCCAATAAGCTACTTTACATTGTGTTCTATTTTTGTGTGATTACATTTGTAACACTGTTATCTGCCAGCTTGTTCTTTATGGTTCCGTGTTGACGCCAAATAGACCCATTCCAACAAAGGTTACTTGTGTACCACATGCATGACAACTTCTGTTTCAGGAATCAGACTCTAGCTTACAAGGGGAAGATTAATGCCTGTACTGTATTAAATATGAAGGCAATTAAGTGATGACATTATTCCCTTCTGTCTTTTTTAACCACAGGAATTATTAGCTTACACTGTAATTTATAATACATTTCAAATTGCATTGTTTATCATATTCATTCCCCGTAAATACTGGCAAAATCAAATTACAAAATAACATTATGTACACAGTTATTTAATTATCAGTAGTTTAAAAACACAACATTCTAAGCAGAAGCAATTTGTAAATTGAAGTACTCCCCATTTGCACTTTCATTCGTAAGTAATAATTATTATGTACATGATGACTGTTATGACATGAACGTCCAAAGCCTGGTTTTGTCTGGCCCCGAGAGATTATTCATGGCGATTGTACAGCTTGTGCAAATCTGGTCTGTGGTTCCATCCATTAGGAGATCAATTAAAAAAAAAAAAAAAAAAAAGATCTAAAAAAAAATGTTATTGTTAACTATTGAAAGTAATGGGAAAGAAGCAAACTGGTAGTCTGCAAGAAATGTTGGTTCACGGCTGGCTGGTGCGTCTCTGGACAGGTTCTGGCATCATGACATCACTCTGGGGGCAGTTTCTTCCCCTTTTGAGTGACACACGGCTCCCCATGCATGGGCGGTCCGCAGTCTGTGAAATTAGTGGTCCACGACGTCCAAAAAGGTGGTGACCACCGCTTTAGGAGACAATACGCATGAAGAAGAATCCTGCTGTTTTCTTTATGTTACTGCAACCCCCTAACAATAACTACAGGTAAATTTTACTGTCCTAATAGGAGGCTTTGGGCACTGGGCTAAGTGAAGCAAACATTTAGAAAATGTCTTTAAAAAAATGCAATATTTATAGAGGAACTGATGCAGATCCATTTAGTTTTCCCATAGATCTGTACCTAACCATTGTGGGTGATATTTTGAGTTTTGGATTCAAGTGAGCTATTCTTCCAGGGTTACCTGTAATTTGCAATATATATTGCAAGTAGATTAATATATAGATACATGGATTTAGTATTTGAGACCTATATCTTTATCAGGAAAATACTGCCATTTATTATGTTGTGTAATTTCAGATATCCCACAAGTCTCTACTCCTATACACTGAGCATCCCTGCATGGTATCCACGTGTTTAATTACTTCATTCATTTAACCCATGCCCTATGCTGACACTACCAATTAGGGTCTGATTTGTACTAGTGATCTTAACAATGGTTAGGCAGCTTAGTAGATCCAGATAATTAAAAATATTTCACGCAGCAATTACCACTCATTAGGAGCAAGTGAAATGTGAACCTGCAAGCTTAACCCTTAATTTTCAGCCCACCATAGACACTGAAGTGGGATCCAAGTGCACTTGCTAAGCTAATCTTTGCAAAGGCTACATAATCAGGAGTGTTTAAAAATAAATGCTTTGCTGTTTAATAAACTGGATGTAATACTACTAATTACATTTACATAACGCTTACATATAATAAGCAATTGTATGGCAATTAAGTCTGGTAATATTGCACAAATGAACACAGACCATGAGTACTCGGAAATGTCATAACTGACACAAATCTGTTATATGAACTTTTGATTTTGTCTAGAGGAATTTTCTTTTTTATAGAGTTCAGAGTTCACTTATCTTAATAATGCAATAAATTTCTTTTTACCTGTACTATTTCAAATAACAACATTTACATTAGGTATTGTAACATGGCCAAGTTAACCTCAAAATATGATGAAAACATTGCATGAATAAGGCAAATACTTCTTGGCCCAAACTCCCTGACATCCCTTTTGGCCTTTTAATTGCCTAAATAGGATGGTCTCAGAAGTTGAAAGTAGATAAGGTCAACCCCCATAAAAAAAAAAAAATCATATACACGAGTTGAGACAACCATTTTTAGTACATGACTAATCTAATCTGGTTGCATAACTACAATTCTTCCCAAAAATTAGGCCGAAAGTGGAATTAGGTTCTACTTTTACAAATTTTTATTTAGGCAGGGGCACTACTGCAGAAAGGCAGAGGCAATGTCTCTTCTAAAATAAGCACTATTACCTGCTTGACCTCTGCAAGGAACTACACATGCACAGCTCAGTGTTGGTTGCCAAGGTATGTAACAATCCCGGCTCCTGCCCGCATGTGTGGGACTTACATCATACCAGACTGGGCAATCAAGTAGGGTCAGGACCATATAGGAAAAAGGAAGGAAGGAAGGAAGGAAGGAAGAAGACGGCAGTGCCTTGCAATGGAATGAATACTTTTTATTGCCTTTATAAAAGAAATGTTTGACGACATCATACTGAAGACTGCAAGTTTACCACAGAAAAACCCTCATTAAACAAGATTTTTGATGAGATTCTGTCCTACAGTTCATTTAGTGGGTAAGAATTTGAAGTTCTCTACTGGGTGCTCAAAGCTAAATTATTCTGCAGCTGACATATCTATTTCTTTCAGAAAGTACTGATAGTGAGCCACTTTACTTGTGCTATATGCAAGAAGTGATGATTAGGAGAGATCATAGAGCTGCTACAGTCGACATATATTATTACCTGAGTTATTTTGGTCTGAACTGAAGAGACAATTTGTGACGCAATATGGCCATCTTTGTCCTGGGAGTTATCCCTACAAATAAACAGGAATCAGTTACAACAGAGCTACAGAAATTTAAACAACGTGTCTAATATTGACTGTAAATGCATTTAATCAATTAAATGTAAATAGTTTGTTAGTTTTATAAGTTTAGTTTGTTGAAAAAAATGATTCTTTTTCTAAATAGCTAAATTATAATAGGTTACCTATAACGTTCTTGGCTGGACCCTCTGCTCTCCACAGGAGAGATACTAGTTGAATGTGTTGAACTTTGTGCTCCTTGTCTGCTGGGAGAGCGGGAACACGACCTCACTTTGGATTTAGATTCTGGTCTGGAATGCCTTTTCTTACGATTTTCATATGGACTACTGCAAAAAAAACAAAAAAAGGCAATTAGAACAAAAAAAGGACAATGCAGGGATACAAAAGAAAGTTACAAAAGAAAGAAATATTCGTCATGTTAAAAAAACTGCTGATTAACATAAATACAATGTAAACCAACATAGATGGACCTACTATGATTCATTGTGTGACCTAGGAGACACGTGAAGCAGACAATCAGCTGACATTGTGTCCACATTTACTGAATGAAATGAGAAGGGTCTAAAATTATCCAATATTTCCAATAAGCTGAAAGAGCTGACAGTAATACATGTAGAAATCTAAAAGTAAAATTTTATTCTGCCAAAAGCAAATATTGACATCATCTAACTGGATATGCTGCACTGCCCTGAGGTGTCATTGGAATGTTGCACTTCACCTAAAGACAATGAAATATCAACCAATCAAAAGAAAAAACTGAAAACTTGAACCTTCAATATATTCAATATTAAATTATGTACTTAATGTAACAATACAAAAGGGGTACAAAACTTTATGTAAATACTTAATCTCACACCCTCCGAGTGGTGTGTTTTGAAGGAGTCAGAGTTTATATGAGGCATCTTAATAATGCATTTTTTTTTCATTTTACATAAGCCAAATAGGAACACGCACAATATTCTTTTTGTAAAATAACAAAACAAAAATTCAGTTTCACAGATTTACTTACAATACATAACCATGCTGAAAAATTGCCAATTCAAACTCAAAATATGATGAGCACATAGCATGAACAAGGGTTATTTCGGTAAGAAACTAGGTAAACAGGCAAATTATGCTTGGCCCAAACTTCCTTACCTTGTTTTTGGGCCTTTAATTGGCTTACCAATAGGAAGGACCTCAAAAGATGGAAGTGGATGAGGCCAACCAGAGTGGTGTGTACTACATCTTGTATTACAGTTCATCAACTGTTTAATTTTCACAAGTATTACCTAAATAAATAGATGTTACCTGGCAAGCATTTCCTAGGTCCCAAGCCAGACACAGCTGGTGGATTCACACTTATAACCTTCTGTAGCGATATGTCATACTTTATGACTTCAGATGCATGTTACTCTGATAAACTGTCCCTGTTGAAGTACCTGCACTACAAGCTAGAAAACAATATTTTAACATTTCTTGCTGCACACATCTTCCCTATATTCATGCACAAGGGTGACCCAGATCTTCTATGATCCCAGTCACATCCTAGGTTTTCACACTCCTGTACAGCTTAATATGGCTATATATGTACTCAAACATATTAGAAATAAAAATAAGGAAAGGTTTACACCTTTATTTTCTATTTCAGGTAGGTTCAACACTCCCCTTGTCATTTGCGATCCAGCACGGTGTAACATGCACATCTACCAGATCCAGCGTTATGTGATTCTTAACTTTTTCTGTCCTGTGCCTTAGGTTCTTTCCGAAATCCTGCCAATTATCAATAATCTAAACGTATACATATATCCGACCTGTCTACTCTGTGCGTCTCACCTTAACCCAAAAAAGCCATTTAAGCGAAACTCGTCGGGCCTAATGGGACCTCAAACTCGTGTCTAACATCTCCATAGTCAGCAAAGGAGAAACTAACTGGGTTCAATAGAAACTCTTTGTCCAGTATACAGTCCAATCAAACCCCATTGATATGTATGGGGACTGGACTAATAAATCTATTTCAAATTACTGAAGATATGTATCAATGTTTATATATATATATATATATATATATATATATATATATATATATATATATATATATATATATATATATATATATATATATATATATATATATATATATATATATATATATTTATACATATGTATCATGACTTATAATAAAGCACAAATTTTTGACAAGAAAATCCCCTGCTGCCCTATTCTATATTTTTTTTTTCTGATTCAGAAAAGGGACAAACTTTTCCTATTCGACGATTAACACCTTACCACATTTCCATAAACCCCAATCATGTAATTCTAATTTGAGCTGGAGCTTTTCTTTAACCTTTAAAATGTAAAACTGTAGTATGTTATGAAACAATATGCATGGCTAATAACATCCATGTAGATAGACTTGTGTGAATACTATAAAATAACTAAGGAAAAAGATATGATGTAATGTAAGTCTCTAAGCCACATCCTGAAGCTGCTGGAGCAGTGCATTTAATAGCACGCTGCTGCCGCCGGTGGCTGGTTAGCATATGAAGATGTGGCTCACAGGGCACAATACACAGAAATAGATTGAGCCACTTTATATCCAAGCTCTTATATGTACTGTTTTGAAATTTATTTACTGAAAGTTTTTTTAAGCAGAAAATCTGATTTGCTGGATCATAATACCTGTAGATTACATGTTGTAAAAGGGGGAAAGAACTTTGTGAATGTGGGCACATCTGCCTGTCAAAATTTAAATCAATGTGAAATGGGGGCCCTACCTTCACACCAGTATAAAAAAAAACAAAACAAAAAAAACGAACAGCTTTATTTTATATGTATTAGTTAGGAGTTGTACAGCATGTTTTAGGACACCTAAACAAGATGCTTATTTTGTGAATACCGGCAGCTGGATCTTTAATAGACCAAAGTAACATTAAACTACATTTACACTATACTACTAAAATTATATACACAGGTGGTCAAATACAGGCTGATGTATGAAAACCTTTGGAAAGAAATAGAGGGGCGGCTTATCACAACTTTTTAGAGCTTAGCTTTAACGTTCTAACCTGCAGTCAAAAAATGACTTCTTGAATCTGGTTAGCGGTCACTTTTATTTATTCTACTTGCTAAAAATTAAACACGGCACTAGTTTGGATTAAATTTTTTCCCCATAAAATTCACACAATACAGGAAGTTCTGCAATAAACATCCGTGGCATCAATTACATCCAACCCGTAACACAGACATGTAGACTACAAATAATCTTTTTTAACATGGACCCATTCTATATCAAGACTGCCATTTCTCAAAATCTGTACTGGAATATCAGTAAACATTATTTAAAAACAAGAAAACGGAAAAAAGGGGCTTTTAAGGCAGAAGTGTAGTGAACATTTACTTTCAACGTGCAACAATTACAATAATAAGGATAAATGGTGATGAATAGAAGTCCAAAAGAAAAAAAAACAAGGCACAGCTAAATGCAGTGTAAGGCTTGAAGAAAACCGCTTGAACTTAAGCTTAGGGTGCTCTGTACTTTTATCCTTCTTACAAACCTCCCCAGCAGGGGTGTAACTAGTTTTGCCTTCCTTCTCTGCTGGCTCGTAGGGTGCTCCTCTCCTGGGTTGCGGCACACAGTTCTCTTTTTCTTCCAATGAGGGAAGGCTAGATCAGGCAGATGCACCCAAAGAAATCTGGCTGCTGTCTTATCGAGTCACAATCTACCTCCCTTCCCTGTCCATTAAAATGCAGAGAAAGGAAAAGGCAACAAAAAGTCAGTTAAAAGTGAGCTCTCCCCTTTTCAGGGCTATTAGTATGTAACAGTTACTATCCTGCTCCCAAGAGACATCAAATGCTACTTACTATACTAGAGTTATCAATGAAAGAATAGATGCAGATCACACCTAACCATTCAAAATTGCATCAAACCATCAGAAAAAATATGCCCATATTATTATTAAAAAGATTTAGTGATCAAGTTTGCTGAAATCGTTTTCTTGCATAGTTAGTTACTTTTAAAAAACAGACAAGCATGTAATAAAACTGAACCTCTTACATACAAACAACTTAGTATTTTAGGTTAAAAAAAACTTCATTTTACTATCTTCAAAACAGACTTAAGGTTCCAGAATAAGGAAGCATCTTTGTAAATGAACTGTTCAAGATTCTCCTGGCACTGTGCAGACAGGACCTGAAGAGAAAATATGCCAAAAAAAACAATGGAGAAGATAACGCAGGAAAGTAATAGGCGAGACAGCTCAAAGCAAAGGGAAACCATGTCCGAATTTCAATTTATCTTTTAGTAGATGTTTTACCATTTACCCCCCCCCCCACACACACACACAGAAAATAAGCCCCAACAGAAATATATTTGTTCAATTGAACCTCAATTGTAAATCCTGCTAATGTTAAAAGAAATGAACAAATAAAACAGAAAATGTATTAAATTAAAACCTAAATAAAGGAAAACTAAAAGTAAGGAAAAAGTCTTATGTAAATAGAAATGGGTTAATTTCCTTTTTATCGGGCTCTATATGATAACCTCATACATTTCCTTTAAGAAATGTGAAAAAAGTCATTTTGGTTTACAATTCCAGTCTTTTCAGCCTTTTATAACCTCATGGTCCACAATGCCCACAACCATGTATTAAGTCTAAAAGATGCCCAAGAACCTAAAACAAACAAACAAAAAAAAAACTACAACAATGAGCAATTGGGAAGACTTTTCAAGAGCTGTGTTATGTTCAGATACAGTTTAAAAGCTTGATAACTTGTGGGCAAATTTGTTAATAACCCTCCATGAAAAAAATACGTACATGTATATTTTGCTTTGGAATGTCTTGAAATGTATTTTCTGCAGACTGAAGTATTTTCACCCATGCCAGATGCAGAAACACCACTCCAAATCAGAGCCAACAAAACATGATTCACAGTAGGTATTATGTACTGGACATGGTAATGTGACTGACAAAGCTCCAGTTTTGTTTCAACTGACTAGAGACTTTCTCCCATTTGTCCAACCACATTGTGACTTGTCAATTTGCAAACATTTGGGAAATTACAGTCATTGGTATAGTCCTTTGGAGACTTCTTCCAATTAGCCTATGGTCATTCACAAAGTTATGGATGGTGCAATTAGACACTAATAAACATTGACCTCAGAATTCAGCTTGTACCTCTTTAGCAGTTGTCCCTAACTTTTTTGTCTGCCATTCTCATTATTCTACAGCCCACTCTGGGGTCAATTTTCTTGCTACCACATCCAAGGATGTACCATGGGCCCAAAACGTTTTATACTTATGTGTTTCCCTTTAATAAATGTTGCACAAAAATATAGATTAAGTTAATACCAGTTTGTTTGCTTTATGTTTTGAATGTTAGCAGCAAGCGTAACATTTTATGCCATAGGGTTTATATTTGAGCCAATGTATTATTCATTACAGGTAAAGGTTGATGTTTATATTTGAATATATACAGCAAATTTTTTTTTCCAGGAAACTCATTCGACTGTCTCAGAGTGACACATGAATATATCATACAGATGTTAAGGCGACTACATTCGAATAGTATAAAAGGTTAATTTTTTGATAGGGGACGTGTGATACTAATTTAGGAGAAATGGCAATTAAAAAAGAAAAACCCTCCTATCTAGTAATTTGTAAAAAAAACATATTTCCCAGGCCAATTTAAAGCATATTTGTTTAATAAGCAAAACTAATATTTTTCAGTTGCTGTGCTTTACATATCAAAGCCATTCAAGTATACATGGGGCAATTTCTTTTCATTGCAATCAATCATAAAAGGTACCAAAGGATTTGTTCATGGCTGAATATTTATTGATTTAGTAAATTAAATAAATTGTATTTACAAGTAAAAGCATAGCCATAGGTGGATTTCTACTTATCAGTAATGATAGTATTCAGGCTTCCCTCTGGAAAGGTTCTCTTTAATGATGGGCATAAAAGTTGGCTAAAATATCTATTTTCAAAGTTTCTGGAATGAGGTTCCCATCACATGAACATCTAAGACTAGAAGGGAGGCAGAAGATGATCAGTAGTGTTAACAAACACCAAAAGCACAAGTGATACTAGGCTCTGGGTCTCTGATCAAAATACCTTTCTAATTTGGTTATTTAAAAAGCAGTTAACATAAAACTGTAAAGGAAAAGGCTAATACAGAAGAGCTCTAACACAATATTTCTTCAAGCCTTGAACGACTAGTTTGAAATACTTCAGATTTTAAAATTGAAGCAGAAACTAACCAAGTCAAATTGGCAACAAGATGTTTTACCTTTAACTTACTTTTCACATGTAAAAGATATAAAAGAAAAACAGCCTTCTAGATAATTGGTTCCTCACCTGTACATGTATACATTATTTATGGCTCATTTATTCAGCATAAAGTCGGGTTTCACGAATATTGTAAGCCCAAACCACTTGGTAGATAATGTTTGATCTGGGCATTTTAACGTTTTAATGTTCTTAAAAAAATTAACACTGAACCAGAGTCATGGGAATTAAATATTTAATTTCCCTGCTTAAATCAAACAGAAATCACTGGAAGCTAGACAATGGAAAATATAAATGTGGGAAAATGTAACATAAGATTTAATAACGTTTTATATGAAATGAAGTATAAATAAAATATTCAATCCAATCTGTAATCCAATCTATACAGTACAGACCACTAAACACTTAGATCAGCAAGAGATGAAATATGTTAGATCAGATCCACCCCCCCCCCCCCATTCCCCTATATATTTTAACATTATAGACTTTGGATAATAACGTGGACCAAATAAAACCACAGTTTAGACCTAAACACTTTGAAAGACATGCTTCAATTACTTTTTTTTCCAGAATATCCACACAAACGTACTGATGGATAGATCAGTAAAAGATAGAACTGTCTGGTTTTACTGCAGTTTGTGAATCTTGGAAATTATTTTACCTCATGTCTGGGGAAAACAGTTGTCATGTTAAGATTGGAAGTGAAAGGAATTTAAACATCAAAATGCAAAGAATTAAAAATGTTTTTAGGTAAAGAAATGCTGGGACCTCTCTAAAAAGGGCCTCCTAGAACAGTAAAACCTGAGAGGGGTTGTATATATTGTATATATTATATAAAAAACTAAAGGCATAGCAATATATACTGTACTTATAAACATTATCTATATACTATCATGCATGTTCATCGACACAAATCCTTGGGGTTGGTATAGATAGAACGTTGTTCTTTCCCCAGTTTAAAAATCAGAATCATACACTCTTTGATTCATTTAAAAAAGAAATTGAAAGATGACAAAACAATTTTCCCTAGGGACAGAAACCATTCTCTGTGGACAGATGTAATCTGGAAATGTTATCCGTAATAATGATCAAAGAGTGGTGATCATGGGAAAAGACTGTAAAGCTGCGTACACACCTGCAATTTTTCTCGTTGGAAAGGATCTTTCACGATCCTTTCCAACGAGAAAAGACTGCACGATGCATGAACGATGCTGTACATACAGCACCGTTCATGCTCTATGGAGAGGGGAGGGGGAGAGCGACGGAGCGGCACCCTGCTGCGCGCTCTCCCCTTCCCTTTCATTAGGATCGGTCGTCGTCCATCGTCCATGGATCCGCCAGGACGGTCGTCGGACGATGACCGACTGTACACACGGCAGATTTTCGCCCGATAATTGGCCGATACCGATTATCGGGCGAGAAAAATTTGCCGTGTGTACGCAGCTTTACTGTTCAACAAGATAATAACATGAAATCAAGATGGCAGGCAAACATTAGGTTTGAACTTGGCCTGTTCACTTATCTTTGGATAAACTTTCCTTTTCAATGGTTCAGTTTCTTAACATCCCTTAATACCAAAATACCTTTGTGTAGTAACAGCAGCAAAAATCCTCACTTTATGGTGAAATACCTAGTAGTACTCTGCATAGACTTTTCAGTGTGGAATGCTGTTCTGTGTTACAGTGCCAAAACTAAGTTGTCTCTGGGGTGCCTCTATATAAGAGGTAAGGGCTACATTGCAGAGTGCTTATATTATAGAAGTGGCAGCTAAAAATAAACCTATTTACAGTATAGTACTTTTTACAGTATATTTCTGTCTGCAGTTTCATAGAACAGTAAAAAAAATACATCAAAAAAAGATTTATCTATCAAGTATTAAGTACCAACTTGGGAGCAATAAAGACTGGCAGCTTGGATTTTGATACTGGTGGAGGAGAGTTACAAAACTTCAGCTGAAAACAGAGGGAGGCAAACAAGAATTGGGATCTGTGCAGCTCATTCCTAACTCTCTCTGTCTATACCACAAAGGTCATAGTCTGGGAAGAGGCAGGGACACAGCATGAAGAAGACCCTGTTCACTAAGGGTCATATCTTACACATGGAAACAAGGAATGAGCTTGTACTCTCCTCAGGAAATTCACACAAGATTATTGCAGCTGAATGTTTTTTTCTCTGAAGCAATGAATAGGATGAAATGCTGTATTTTCCAGAAGAGATAGCGCTGCAGTTTTAATTAAAATCAGTCTTTTATCAGTAATAGCTTATACGGAAACATGCCTTTTTCTGCTTAACATTTAATACTCTGCTTTGTCCATTAGGTGAATATTTCTCTACACATGACACCTTCGATACTTAACTTGAAACTGGTATTGTCCAAATATGTAGAGCAATTTCAACTAGAGACAATAGCAATTTTGGCTATATTCTTAATTCTCAACAATTTTTAAATACAAATCTATGATCTCTAGTTATCCAAAGACATAATTTGATCTCTTTTATACAATAGATTAATTCATAAACCACAACGCTTCTATAGTTCTACATACAAAAAAAAAATTGAAGAAGCAAAATAGTGGTAATGCACCCTTTTAAAATACCGTTTAGCCCCAACAACTCCCTTTATTCCTGACAATTTTCACCCCTTTGCTAAAATCAATTTAGCTTTAGGCACCCACCCCCTGGTAATCTTGCTCTTTGCATCACTGTATCATTCAACATGTCTACACAGTTGCCATCTTGTTATTCAGTTTGTCTCTAAAGTATTATTAAGACTTAGTAGTTTGTTTTTACCTTTTTTTTCCTTTAATGTATGACATACCCCATCTTTTACACTTGTGGAACATAAGTCAAGGATATAATAACATACCCTTAGCCATCTTCAAAATCCAATGTTTCCACAATCAGGAAGGTCATTATTGCAGATAGGGACAGGCAATATCCTTTCTGCAATAATCTCGCCTTACCTGCCTGATTGTTTCAGATACCAGACAAAAAGCTGAGCTGTGCATGGTATGCATCAGCTTTGGTTTTCTGGATACCTAACAATCCAGACTTCTTCTACCCATGCTGGGAATGGATGAAAGTTATGCCCATCCCCAGCTGGCCCAATCAAGATGGTTGAAGAGCATTGACAAGGGAGGAAAATGGCAGCGCCCTGTAAGCACTGCAACTTTTAGTTCCAGTTTAACCTTGTTCCCGCTCATACTAACCTATCCTTCACTTCACAGCTCTGTACCTACTACGACACCAAAGGTTGAACAGTCTGATGTTTAGATTTTCCTACCTGGGATGCTTAGTTTAGTGTAAATAAAGGAAGTGTGTGTGTGGCCAGGGGATAAGTGCACATTGCTGGAAAGAAAACATATATTATAAATTCCACTTTTTCTGGAAATCATAGGCACAAACTATAAGCTCCCAGGAGCTACATTATTTAAAGCATTAAACAAAAGATAGAAATAATGAAAAGTATAAATTTCAACTACAGCAACAAAAGATGAACAATATTTTCCTGCATGTTTAAATTTATTGTCAGACCACACAATGGTCAGAAATACAATCATTTGCGTACACATAAAGCTAGGAGTATTCTCCAGTATACATGAACATTTACAGACTTTCAGATGGTTCAGATGCATTGCTTCTCTACCAATTTAGGAATAAAGTACAATGAAGAATCAGGAATCTGGATGATAGTCAAGTGCCAACAGAAAGAATCATACAGTGGGGGGAAAACACACAAAGCTCTTCTTACCACCACAATGGGAGACTGATCTTCTATGGGCAGAGGAACGTGCTACAAAGCACAGCAAGATCTACAAACCTGGAGATCTTCATTATCACATCTGTTTCCGGATGCTTTCACAAAATGACTAACCATATAACTTGTAAGTAAGTACAAACACTTGTAATGCCTGTTTTTTCAGACAAACACTTGTATTTGTTATAAAAAATGAAAAAATCTGAAAGGTAAAGCACAGCAAAAATGAAAGGATCCCTGACCTCAATTAACCCGAGACCAGTGGATACATAAATTCTCCAATAAACCAAACATTTTAAGTTCCACATATAAATCGAAATGAGGGCGGGCAAGCAAGCCTCAGAGAACATTAACAGAACATTGGAGAACATAAAGAAATTAATAAACAAATTCACAATGGGGCACAAGAGTACATTCAAGCTTTCAGTTCATTTAACTATATGGCACACTATGAATGAACCCATTGTTTGTGAAGAATGTGTTTGACCACAGAATGATATTGGCACCGACTTTGGGGCTTGCCTTCATATCGACCCATATCTGGGAAAATCTCTAATTTTGATGTAAATCTATGTGTATCAATCAATATGCGTGTCTATTGGCTTGACTTGAGTTGAGCATGAAGTTCTTTTAAATTTTGCTGTGTGTATACACCTGATTTTCCATGTTCACTCAAGCTAAAACATTGCATATGTGGAACTATAGTTCCCTTTATCATATAGAAGGTTGCACTTAAATTTGCATGTTAATACTACAAAATATATTATACATTGGTGAGAACTGTGGAAATTAGGTGTTTATACATTTCCCCAATAAAATAAATAATGAATAAAGGAGTAAGGTCCAAATCTCACCAAACTAAGTGGAACACTGACTATGCACTTTTTTAGTCAAATCCACAGCCAGAGAAAAAGGCTTGTTTCTATCAGATTATTCTACAGCTGAAATGCTGTAAAATACTCCGGTCTCTCTGTCCCTGTCTAACTGATGTCCTCTGTTGTGTTGTTACACAAAGCCATCAAATGCCAAACCATAATACACTGTTGTCACTATCAGGAACTTGTCCATAGCAATGACATACAGGTGTCATTTGAGTAAAAGCATCCAGATAGAAAGAGGCTGAAAAACTGGGTGCAGGATATCACCAGTACTGAGATTCAACAAAAGATGAAAAACAACAAAAGTATTTTCTAATACAAAAACCATGGCATTGGTTTATGATATACAGTAATAAAAAAAGATTGTTTAAAATAAGGTCTAGATCTATTTAAAATAGACTGTCATTCTGCCCAATAAAGATAGAGTGAAATGTCCAAGTTAAACAAATTCTATACAATGTGAAAAATAAATTTTACCGTGATCGTGAGCGCTTCCTGCTATTTCCAGGACTATGACCAACACGATATGAACACGAAACTGCCCGATCATCTTCTCTTCTCCTTTCTGATAACTGAGAAACTTTTCTTGGTGACCTTGATCGAGACCTAAAATAATGAGAAAGATTAATAAGAGACATGCAAATATCTTTGCAAGCCAGGGGTCAGAAAGCCAAACATTTGACAGGTTTGGCTATTGACCATAAATATTTTAAGTTTCAGCTGGTTCAGAGTATCCACAGGCAGAAACTTATTTACAGCTCAGCTCTCTACAGCACAGTGGGTGGCTACACAGGACATTTTAAACAGAGCAGGAAGTGTAGCACCCAGCAATATAAACATACATTCTTTGCAAAGGATTAAGGTATTTTTATAGGGACTAATTGAACACATTCTAAAACAAGAGGAAACAATGCATACTTTTGTATGTAATAATACAGAAAAAATATTTTTTTTTTTTTGAGTTTAGTGATGCTACCTTTGTGGCTTACTTCAGAACAAGCGCACATTGTTAAACCTTGGATGTAATTTGCAATTTATAGACACTTCTATAAGGTTGGTTACTGCAGTCAAAATATTGAGAACATGTGATTAAAGTGTGCTATGCAGTGAGATAACAGGAGGGTAGCAGATGTTTATTAGCATAAACAGTCATCTTTCCAATACCTGTTAAGTAAACTTGAGAGGTTTTATTTAAAAGGTTAAAACACACTATTCCTGCTTTGATATGGCTGAAATAAACTGTTTGCAGCAAGTTATAGCCTGGAGCTGCTGCAAAGACAATCTGGCCTCAGCTGCTAAGTCAAGTGGCCTGTGGGAAAATTTATATTAGTCAGGAAGGATTTTTTTCTCTTGAGGTAAATGCTGCACCTAGGAGAAATTACCAAGTGCACTGACATAATGTAAAATAATTTGGCAAACATGATTAGGCTTCCACCATCCTGATCCCTCAAAAATGCCTATAGAAACCTAACTCTTGTAAGAGTACTTTTACAACTAATGCACATCTTAGGAAATGCTATTGCAAAGTAGTCTTTAACCGAGGGAGAAAAAAAAATTAAACATTGATGAATGACGACATTCAAGAAGTTTTTTGGCACTGTATCCCAAGCATGTCAAAGAAAGGTTGCAGCAAAAAAAAAAATACATATATGTATATGTAAGTATATCTTAGAACAATTGAGAACAATTTTTGTTGCAATAGTTCAAGAAATCCCACTCTAAAATTTTATTTTAGTTTCTTTAGCCAATTTCAGGAAGCTTGGACAGCATGGGGGCCTAAATCCATTTTACCATAAGTACACCTATAAAAGTTTTGACGTTTATGATTGTGGTGGCTGATGGTAGTGTAATTACTCCTTGGCATCAGGAACAGGTGGCTGAAACATGTCACTAATTTAGGTTTGAAACATTTAAAGCACTGTCAATTGCTCCACACTGGTGGCAGACAGCATAGTCTGCTGGAATGTTACTCAATCTTCTGCATTGAAATCTTTTTCATACATGATACCTGGGGGTAGACAAGACAGCACCTGGATAGCTGGCATAACACTGTCCAAATGTCCAGCTTTTAGTAGTTTTTAAGTAGTTAGGGCATCACCTGCCCTATTAGATATCTAACTCCCTGGCCTCATATTGTTGCTATGACTGAAAATAACTGCCCATCATGTCCAAGAACCTGCAGTTGGCCCTACCACTGATGGTGCTGGTGCTGCTGTGTCTGAGAGCTGCAGTGGGGTATGGAGAGAAACATGTTGACAAGATGTGGTACCAACATGCACCTTTTAGGAAACGGCTGTCCAAGGATGGCTGCATAATGTTTGTTAATGATGGTGGAGCTTTGCTTCCCATTCAGAAGGCACTTGTAACTGCAAACACAAGCAAGGATACGACTTGCCATGTTTGTCAAAGTGTACGCCGAGTCTGTTCCAGAAGATTGATTGGGGTGTACTTCAGTTTTCTGGTCATGGAGGAGTATGTGGAAGAAGCAAATATAGTCCATCTCTGTACATTTATAGTATAAAATTCCCTGCCCTGATGAAGAATTACCATTCATGGGCAACAACAGCAAGAGCAGCAGAAGCAGCAACAGCTTGGACTGTTCAAATTCCCTGTTGTGATTCAGATCAAATCCTAGATATGAAAAACTCAAATCCAAATCTGAATTGGAACTAACAAGTAAAATTACAAATAAATGTACAAGCAGGAAATACAGCATATATGATTCCTGACTCAGCAAACAATACTTGTGTTGTACTAGAGACTGCTGAACTGTGCATCCTATTGTATATGATGTAATGAATGGGACACACTTTAAAACATGTATGTGGCTGGAGATTTAGTATAGTGCAATGGAACCTTAATAACAAAATAAAATGGTAATCTCTTTAAAGGCTTTAAATAAAAATGTACCAGGAACAGTAATATTTGGACTGACATTAACCACTTACAATAAGGCAGTATAGGAAAACCACCAATTCTAATATCTATCTGTGACAGAACAGAAAATTTTTTTTACAGCATACCCACTAAAGCACTGTCATGCTTTTAAACAAGTGAATGGCCCTGTCTTGAGAACAAAAGGTTCAACTACTTCAGTTGTCATACTGTGTATGTAGAGTTGAAAACAAATTCCCTCAGGTATCAATTTTCAGTTACATCATTTTAAAAGGCAGAAAAAAAAGAAAGAAATTAACGGAACAGTTTAGCCTGTGGATACCAAACTAATAAAATAATCATTTCAATTTTAAACTGAAAAAAACATGTATCAGTTTATATAGATGAGAAAAGTAGGAAAGTGGTGGGAAAAAAACCCCCCAAAACCTTAAATTACTGTCTTCAGACAAGAACACAGTATGAACAGTCCTCATGTCAACCCTAATCTTATTTTTTAACAGGAATTTTATTTACATACACACAAACACATGACTAGTAGTGAATCTGATCTTAGAACAGCAACAGTAAACAAACAGGCAAAAGAAAAACAAAACAAAAAAAAAAAGGTATCTTAACCACCTGGGCGTTACACTGATGTCTGGATTTCTGTACCAAAAGTGTTACACTGTTTTTCATGAAATTTTTTTTTTTTTGAATTGTAGACCTGTAACTTACAGAAAGATGTCCGAACAAGGGTTCATCATGAATATAAAAAATGTTTAAAACACAATCATGTAAAATAATAATAATTAATTAATAAGATTTATTTAAATGAAAAATACTGAAAATGCGATAATTCGGTATACTGTATAGTAATATATTTTTCTAAAACAGCTCCCTAGTGTCCAACGTCACATACCTATAGACAAAACCACATAAATATATTTTGTATTATTTTGTATTGGATTGGATACAGGACTTTGTATTCAATCCAATACAAAATGAGAGTTTAAATTTACCAATTACATACTTTGTATTTATTTTGAATTATTTTGTATTGGATTGGATACAGGAGTTTGTATTCAATCCAATACAAAATGTGTTTGAATGAGTTTGAATTTGAATTCCCCGCACACGCCGACGTCATTGCCGAGGGGCACGTACACGCTACGGACGGAGAAGAAGAAGCCGGCAGGCTTCTTCCTCTCGGAGAAGGCACCCGAGGCTGGAAAGGGAGATCGACGCTGGAGGAGGACGACGCTGGAGAACGACGCTGGATGATCACAGCGGGACCAGGTAAGTGATCGATAAACCCGAACTTTTCTCACTGTATGAATAAAAATTCGGGTTTATCGATAATTGTAATTTTTTTTAAACCGAACCAAGGTCTGGTTTAGCGGTAGGGTGGTTAATTGATACTCCCTTCCCCCAATTGGTGTGCATATAAAGATGGAGAAATTTGTTTATCCTCAGCAAATAGCACTGCTTCTTAGTGTTTCCAGTTTGCCATTTACATATGCACCTTCTATTCTTGGCCAACCATAGAGGGCTGTATGTTCTGTGATTGGCCAGTGATTGGAAAAGGCATGATGGGGGAATACAAATGTTTTAGTGAAGGAGAGTCACCACTTTCACTTTCTTAGAGCTAAAGTACAGTATAGATATTATGTTTGCAGGGAATAAGCGATTTCTATTTATTTACATGAACAGCCATGGGAACAGAGGTGGGGAGTGCTCAATTTGCTTCTGACACACCGTGTGGTTAGATGATAATTTAGCTATTATTATTACACAGTATTTACATAGCGCCATCATATTACGCAGGGCTGTACAAAGTCCATAGTCATGTCACTAGCTGTCCCTCAAAGGGACTCACAATCTAATGTCCTTACAATAGTCATATGTCTTTTAATACAGTTAAAAGAGTTAATATAGTTAAAAAGCACCTTGGCATCTAAATATACACCTCTGCTGTGCATACTTGCCAATTAGGGCAGAAGATCACCCACCGAGTTTACCTCCGCTTTAAGTATTTACCGTCTGTATACAATTTTTAGGACTGAGTACAGCTCAGAACATTCCAATAATTAAACTAATAAAGGCCTTACTGCAATTGGTAATGACAGGGAAAGCAGGATGGAGAGAGAGAAAAAAAGAAAAGGGTTTGAATAAAACCGTTTACAGAAGCATGTTCTGATGCATACCTGGAGCGCCTAACTGTTCTATAAGCAGTTGGAAGAGAATGCTTGACTTTTGAGTGGGAACGGGATTTGGAATCATAATGACTCTTCGGAGAATGTGATCTTGAACGGGATCGCTTCTTCCTCTTTTTCTTCTTTTTCTCTCTTTCTTGCCGTGAGTATTCTTGACCTGGGGACCTTGCTCTGATGGGATACTCTGTAGTAGGCACAATGGTATCTTCAGGTAGAAGATCATAATCAATGCTGTTTTCAATCTGCAAACGGGAAAAAAAAAAAAGTCCCAAGTGGTTAGGATTTTGTCCACGAACAAACTTTGTATAGCAGATTCAAACAGTAAGTTAAAAATATTATTAAAATAAATTATAAAAAAATATTAACAGATAAGAATTTCCCACATTTAAATCTTTAGTCCATTGTATGAAGCCATTTACACTTATACCATGCTGCACTATGGGTATGCACAGAATGCTGTATGCAGATGTTTTCTTTTGGTAGGTGTAAATGGGCCCTTGTTCTTTTCATGACAGTAAGACAGAAGATTACAATAATGCATATTTAACAAATAAGTGAACGATATTAATGAAGGCCCAATTAAATGTGAAAGATTGCAAGTAGATTTATGCCCAAATTAAGACTTTTCTCTAGTCACTGTCCACTGGAGCGGTCATTGAGATTCAGACCTAAATGCTGACACCCAGCAGTATAGACAAAGATCTTAACCATTCCCCAATCACATTGCTGTCAATAAACTTAACTGTTGCCTCTCAAAGCAAATTTCTTCAGTTGGACCAAGAACACTGGTAAAAAATGAAATGCTTCAAGTAATATCAAGCACACATTATCACTCAGTAACAGTAGGTAGCATTTACAGTCCATTCACATTCACCAGTTTTTTTTATTTACCTGGTGCTTTTTCTATTAAGTAAATGAAAACACATTATTCATTAAAAATGTAAATCAATGAATGCAGACATGCTGTAATGTGCATCAATATATATATATCGATTACCATGGATATATACATATCGATTACCATGGATATATCTCCTAAAACAGGCAAGTGGTAATGGGTCCTTTGTCCAGAAAAGAAGCAAAAGAAGCTACAAAGAAAGAATGTTCAATATACAAATCTTTTCTGGAATATAAATATGGACCACTGCTCATGTCACACTCATCTCATATGGATTAAAACTTCTAACCCCTACTCAGGTGACTTGGCAACACAAATCTGGTACTTTATTTGGCTCTATTCAAGAAAGAACATGAATGCATTGAGGAGCACCAGGAACACTACCAATATTGCATTTCTTTAATTCAGCTAAGTTCAAAATGTGAAAGCTATAAGGCCATAAAATCCTTTTTTACAAAACACAAAAAACAACAATAATGTCCTTTAACGTACCATGTTTAAAAGAATATATTGAGGTAGCGGTATAGTTAGCTGCTTTAACTACACTACTTTAATGTCAAAGAAATTGTTCAAATTGAGTTTTGAGTTCATTTTCCTGAAAGAATTGGCTTTCTTTATGGCTCATCCTTCAGTTCTTTTCAAGCGCACACAAAAAAAATCAATAGGAGCCAGAATATGTTTTAGAGGGTTGTGGCGGGTGTTCCTAATTGCTTTGTGTATCAATGATTCCAATGAACCAGGCGAGGACACAAAAGCTCATCACAATCTTCCCACACTGGCTAAAACCAAGCCAATCCTTGTTAAACTGTTAAGACGAGCACTAAAAGCCAGGAGAAAGCATTTCTGACATGAGAAACAAGAACTGATTCAGTTTAGTTGTATGAAAATCAGAAAAAGTTATTATTGGTGGAAAAGTCAGGAATGTTTGTGCAGAACATTTCAGTGTTCACAAAGTTGCAACCTTTGTTATGATGCAGGCTACCTTTCAGTATACATAATATACAATATGTTATATATTATACAAATTGTGTAGAGAAAATAAAAATACAAATGCTATATAATATATGAATAAAGAAACTACAAAATATTAGGAAGGTGTATCAAGAATGTTGTTACGCATTTCAAACTAGCAAAACAAATCATGACTGGACTTTTTCTTGCATAAATGAACTAAAACTTATTTAGGAAAAAAATTTACCTGAAATTCTACACTGATTGCATCCCCAGTTTTTAAACTCCTGTGCGTTCCAATAGGCCATTCCACCCCGGGGCATTTGTGGGCTGCATGTTAAAGAGAACGCTTCTTGTTGTGTTAAAAATGTTTAACGGCTTATAACTGCCTTATAACACTTTAAAACGTTTTCATTGAAATCAATGGGGTATTTGCAGGCATTTATAAATGCTTTATTAAAAAATAAGTAGAAGAGTTAAACACAGACTTATAAACCCCTAAAACGCTCACGAACACCCATAAAAGCATTATGGGCTTTAGGCGGCAACTTTTAGGCTTGCTTTAAAAATTTTATGGAAGACACAATATAGGGAAGAAAAAAATATAGATATTATAGATAGAGATATACCTCTCCTGCTGCTTCAAAGACTACTGTAATAATGAAGAATCGTCTCCTGCTACCTGCACTTCAGAATGTGGCATTTTCCCCTGTCCCCTATTACTCAGGGTGATTCCTCCAACCAATCTCTACATTACTACTGCCTCCTGCTGTGATGAAGGTCAGTGGGAGGAACCACAGAGCAGTAAGGGGGACAAAACAGCAACACCTATGGAAGTGTCAGTTTAAAGAAGGACACCGCTTCTCTTCTGACATTTAGCATGGTGTCAAGAGCAGCAAGATAGATAGTCTCCCCCTTTTTCAGGTGCTATTTAAGTTTTATTTTGTGACACAGTTTTTTGCTAGACGATTATTTGATAAGACTACAGACAGCAAAAAGCATAAGAGTTCCCTCTGCTGAAAAACACAACATACAGTACTCAATCATCCTGTGACGTTCAGTAAACCGAAAGCAATTAAGGAGAAGAAAAGACCATGGCCATAGCCTACATGTTCCATGTACATGCCACAAATGAGGCTATGGCTCCAAATGAACATATTAAAACAAATAAAAAGCAATTTAGGATAAATGATTGAAGGTACATAACATTTAGAGCAAGAGGCAAAATGAGGTTACTTTTAATTTAAAAGAATTTTAAAGCCTTCTTTTCTCATTAGAACACAAAATTGGCTGAATACAGCCTTCAGTTCAACATATCTTCTGTAAAGGGTACATGGTTTTAAACCTTAATATTTTGTTTTATTTACATTTGTGTAACTATTGCTGGGTGGATAGCAGTGCAAAATAAATAAAAATTGAAGCAGCAGAGTGGTTAAAGTAAGGCTAAATTTACACAGACAGTGAAGCTTTAGTGCATTGAGTTCAATGGATTGGCAAAGTGCCAGGGGACGAACAGGGGGCTGCATGGAATTGCACAATGTAGAGACAAGTGTAAACCTGCCCCAATGTTTTTCTATGGTATGAATAAAGATTGCATATTACTTCCTAACAACTCATCAGCAGCTAAATCACCAAATTGAAACTGAAGCTCTTAATTGCCACTGTTGCTCCATCTCTGCCCAAAACTACCAATCTTCCTTGTAAGCACCCAAAAAAACAGCTTCTGGATTTGTGTACCACAGGAGATATTGTGAAGCTGGTGACTGCCTCAATCGATACTATGATATGGGCAAAAGTGTTTGTGGAGTAGGATACCATTTGGATGATTGCATAGTAGTTAATACGGTCCGGTTGGTGCAACATTTTCATAATCATTACCTAACAAAACAATGAAATTCAATGAAATGAAAAATTAAAACAAAAATATTTTCCAATAATAACATATACAAAAAAATTGCAAAATTTCCTGTTTCACAAGGGGAAGCAGGTGTTCCAGCATTCTAGGTGTAGTAAAGTGACAAAATCGCAAAAGCTATACAATGTGGTAAATGTTTGAAGATAATGCTTTTCACATTTATAAATGAAACTCATGCTCTCAAGTGAATATCTAAAGAAAAGGAATTAAAAAGACTCTACTAACACCTAAAGAGGATTAAAGAATGAAACTACTTTCAAGATACCTGTAATTTGAAGCATATATCTAGGCTATAGGAAAATATAGAAAACACATCGCACTTCTCTGCTATTCAAACTTAAAATACAGGCAAGTGTTTATTGCAGAAAGGGACAGATGATGTTCCTTATGCAATAATGCATCTTACCTGCGTGACATGGCAGTTCCCTGCACCTGAACACGAATAGGTGAGTCACGCAGCTTTAGTTCTGCTTTAAACACCCTGCATGCACAAATTCCTTAGAAAAATAATTACATTAGTATATTTCACAGATCAGTACATTGGTAAGGTATACGTACACACTTTATATGGTGTACAACGCAAGCCATGCCACCAGTATGATGTAATGGGGAACCACACAATCAATTATTTAGCCTTCCATGCCAAGGAAATATGCAGTGCTAGGAGGGTTATTTCTAGTTGCCATTTTCCCAGAAATGCCAGGTTAAGTAGGTAAACCTGTAGGTTGCATTTAACATAACAAATAATCACACCATAAAAACGCAGGTCTGCTACCACAGGCATAAAGGCTTCAATTCCCTGGCAGTCATGGCAGAAAAATTATTTTGTGATTTGTAACAGTGTCCATTTAATAATCTACATTCTTGACAATTGCTCTAGAAACAACACTAAATATACAGATTGGTTCAACAAACATTTGGCTCAGAGAGAAGCAATAAGACATGTCTGACAGCCTAACTGCTAAATAAAACACTGAATGTACAGTGCCAGTCATCTTCTATTACTAGGGAGATTTTTCCTTGATCGTCCAAAGAAAACCAATCAACATCAAACAGACTAATGTCTTGTAGAGGATAGAGAAGTTTTTTACTTTTAGAAAACTACACGCTACAGCAGCCACCTTTCCTCTTAGTGGGTGGAAAAACACCTCTCCTTCAACCAGGTCATAAATCAAACTAGGGACCAGAATTAGGCAACCTAATAGGAAGCTTTTGGTTTTCCATTATGTGCAACCTAAGGAATCCTGATCATGAAGTGTGTGCATTTTTTTTTTAAACAAACCTAGGCACAAACCCATGAATGACTTTTGGATAATACAGAACTAAACACAGGTGATGCTTGCATGTGAAATGAGAAGAGCCTTAAAAAAATCAACTTTCTCGTAAACAGTAACACAACATTAGCAGAAATTATGTATTTCACAAAAAAGTAATAGTGACACCAAGATAAACAAAGGAATCCAGATAAACCATGACAGACATTGGAGGCCCAGGAGCTAGAACCAAAGAGGAAAAAATATCAATTTTTATTAATTTTTTATAATATTTATTTTAATTAATAAAAGTAAAAACCTGACTCAGTCAGTGGATCCACAACTATAAATATGGAGGTGCCAGGGTTGCCAGACAGAGCACAATATCATTTACCATTCTCCCCAATATTAGCTACACAAAGGCCAGCAATCTGAGAGCCAAATGAGAGCAGCTCAGTAGACAAGGGGCCTGCTACACCCTTCTACACCCTGCTTGTTAATGAAAATATGAAATTAGCCAACTCAATGACTTTAGACATGTATGTATACATTGTAAAAAAAAAAAAAAAAAAAAACAGGTTAAAATAACAGGCTTAACAATTTTAACATAGACCACTTTTTTTTCAAGACTAATTTATATTATACCAAACACTGGCACTTTTTTCTTAAAACAAATATCGGCCTCCATTTTTTTCTATAAGATTTGCAGAAGTAAAATATCATGTTTTACAGTGAAAAGCACTGAAATACTAACCATTTTTAAAGAGACAAGAAGAATTGAGGCACACAGGATATAGGAAATGACATTGTTATGTATGATAAAATTAGAGGTCATAGTGTACAAAAATCATCAATGGTAATTTATAAAAGAAAAAATTTACCTCTTCGCTGTAATTGTTCTCCTCTGTCCTTCCTAATTCCATCTCCAATGGATTCTTTAGTGTTTGCAGGAAAAGTGCTGCCTTTCTTTTACGTTCAGCCTGCAGTTGTTTCTCTTTAGATTCTTTTGCTGCCTGTGCTAATTTTTCTCTGGCTGCTGCTGCCAGCCTATCCTCTAGTTTCTGCTTTGCTGGAAGAAAATAGATGTATTAATTTTATTATACTGATATATATATATATATATATATATATATATATATATATATATATATATAAACAAAATAGTACTGCTTTAATTTAATCCATCACAAAAAAGAAAAAAAATTAATAAGTGATCCGTTACTTGTTGAAGTCGGCTTTACAATAAAATTCACCTTAGCACAAAATGTATGCATACACACATATGAACTAATTTTTTTATCATGTAACTGACCCATCTCCCGAAATGTGTGACGTAGGTATCCCAGAACTAAGATCCCCTAGAACTAGGGAGCAGTGCCGCATGCTTTTTTAAAATTTTTTTTTGTAAAGTGAAATTTCTGAATTTAGGTACGCTTTAAGCATGCTGGGAAGATTGCATAACTGGACATTTCAATTTCTTTCTTTTTGAAGACCATAACTGGGCTACAATGTGCTAAATGCGTTTGCAGCAGAGCTGCTAGGTTAATTTCATCATATGCAAGCAGGATATTGCTGCCTTGCCTAATGTGCCTATGAATCCACATATAATGCATGAAGAAACTGTAATCTGGGGCTTTCGTAAGAAACAGTGTTGCAACACAAATAAACTTTAATAAATATGTTGAACATGTCCATTCTCATTACATTAGTATGACTGACAAAGCAGGTCATAAAATAAGATATTTTATGCTGGATGCCCGGAATTGATCACTTTCAACATAGATAATTATTTAAATTCAAAAGGTCCCATTCATTAAATGGCAAAACAGTGAGAAAAGCCCATCAATCTGGCCATATGGACAAGTGAATTTTCACTAGGTAAAAGATGCCGGATTTTATTTTAGCCATTTTGTATAACTTTAGCAAAACAAATATTGCCTGTGTATATGAAAGGGACACCACATTTGCATACAAATCAACTTTCTCAAACATGTGGGACAACGAGTCTTGACAGGCTGCGTGTTAATTCAAATTGTGATTCAGACACTGCTACTGCACCAATCAGAATGCACACTTCATTGTGCTTGTAAAGTCAAAGCAAACCAATGTCATTGTATAAACTGCTCAGACTGCGAGTTCATGAACAGAAGAAACTTTAAAAAGATTTAGTTTAGGATAATAGGACAAGTCATTACAATAACTCTTTGTACAAAGGGTTTTAAAAGTGGAGTGGAGAAGTTTATGCTGGGCAGTGCAACACTACAACTACTACTGTAGACTTAAAAAAAATAATTGTAGGTTTAAAAATGAAGGCTAAAAATACAGCAGAAAAGAACATTCTTCCATTGCATTCTTTGGTTTCTCCAGCCCCCTACATCAATACCCGACACTGACACATACATAAAGGGGGCTTAATCTGTGTGCGGCCCTGTACATTTTCATGAAATGCTATTCCCTGAACACACTTACAGATTAAGGAATTTGCTTGAGTCCAGCTGTTAAATTGGCTTGAGAGATAACCCAGAACAAGAACGTTAGTATATGAGAATTTAATAAAAGAGTGACAAATACAAGTGTTGTGTTATGGCTCTTTTGAGGTCTGCAATTTTATTTTCTCTTAATGTGGCTCTTTAAAGCTAAGTCTTTGTAAAGAAAAAATATGTTAATCAAAAGAAACAAAAAGGTAACAGCATACTACCACCAGGAACTGAATTCTCCTGAGAAGGCAAATAGAAATTGCTTTTTTTTTTTTTTTTTTTTTTACAGCGGAGTGGCAGCTTCCTTTAGTCATTGTACACATTAAGGACAAAACATTTCACATTTGTGTTATGAACAGCAATCATGAAGGAGAAAAATATTAAGTGTACAATAGGCCGGACTTGTTAGAATGTAAAATGCTTTTAATAAAAAGACAAGCAAAGAATGAAAGTTCTTCCCAGGTGGTCAAAAGTAAAAAAATAGGAACAAATAAAAACCACAAGTGTCAATTTTTGGGTCAACTAAAAAAATGTTAAGAGTAAATTTGCATTTCACCTAAACCAACAAGCTTTGTACAAGCAAAACCTTATGTAAAGGGTACATGACATAACTAGAGTTGTCAATATTTGACATCAATAATAACATTTTTCAGTAAGCTAAAATTAATGCCATGTGTGATCTGAGTGCAGTTCCCACTTTTCAATGACCATGAATAATGGAGTACTAGTGTTCCAATGCTATATAAATATAGGCGCTTCCATTTCAATGCGCTATTCTACAAATAAGCCACACCAAAAATTTAAAACAGCTATTATAGAGAGGAGATCTGGGTTTGTGCTTTAAAATATTACTACCAAAGAGTAAATGGCAATCGAGGCATCAGTTTAGAGCTCTATGTTTGATTCTCTCCAGTCCTAAGTCTAACTAAAAATGCAGCTTATTGGGCACTGCAATTTCAAATGCATGATTGGAATTGCAGTTTTGTAAAGCAGTCCTAGTTAAAAGAGCTACAGTGATTCTTCCTCAGCTTGGGATTTTGGAAGATAATGATTACATCTGTTGACATTTAAACCTATTTTCTCAGAAAGAAAGCAGTGAGTCTAAAAATAAAAAGCAAAACAAAAAAATCAAGAAAAAAAGATGTTAAAAATCCCCAAGGGTTTGGGGATTTTTAACATGGTGCAAAGGATATATTGGTCCACAGTGGAGCTTTTTTTAACAGTAAAAAAAATATATATAATAATTAAAAACACAAAAAATAAATTACAACTGTATTTAAAAATGTAAAATACATTCTGACCTAAAACCAATATAGATGCTTTATTAGGTGACAAACACCTAATAAATACAATTAAACATGTTTTAATTCATTACATTCAGTGTCCATCAAGGTTTTCAGTGGGTACAAAACGTTAACTGTTTTTTATTAAAGTCTAAACATACTGCTGCCTTCCCAGGTGCAGCAAAGTTCCCACAGTCCGTGTAATATTGTATATTGTCTAGTAATTGAAGGCCCGAACAATATCAAAATCACATACCTTGTTTTGCCTCCAGCTCCTCTGGAGTTAACTGTGGTTTCTTTTCTTCAACAACAACAGTTGTAGTGCTCAGGGTCTGGGTATTAATGGAAGAACTGCTGGTTTTGTTTTGCTGTCCATCTTTGCCATCCCCATCTTCCTCCTCTTCACTGTCATCATCTAATTTAACTCTATTTTTCTCAAGAGGCAAAAGATCTGTTTCTTTCACTTTTATAGCAAAGCTTATTGGAGCAAAAGAGACTAGAAGTAAAAAAAAAAAAAAAAAGGAGAACATCCATTATTTAGTTTGTACGAAGCAAGTATGGGTAAATTGTAAAATAAGATGTGTGTAATAATGTGACCTAATTATTATTGTAAAACAATAGAATTTTACATTACTGTACATGTATACTAGTACAGTTGTGTACACAAGGTGGTAGATTCTCTTTCCCATATCACTTGCAGTACTGGACACACATACACAATTACTTGAGGCTTTGGGCATGAATATGAATTAAAGCATTGGTGGGTTACAACGGTTTATTCCTGTAATAAGGTGACATTTCAAGCAGTGTCATAACAATTATATGCCTTCAACTTAAATTATGATCATATTCATTTATATGATGTTAAAGAGCAAGTTGAGAAGCCTTGTGGATCCTTGCCTTGACAGATCACAGCTGTATTGTTAGCATTAACAATCGTATTGTATGTGGTCCTTCACAATACTAGAAAGTGCTTTTAGTATTTTGGCTGATTGAGGTATAAAAATAGGATTCAGACACAAATTAAACTAGCAAAACCATGTGTAAAACCACTTAACATGTACTTAATGTGACCACATGGGTTGCCTTACTGGGCAAATATACCAAAATACTATTTCACAATAGTGAAAAAAGCAATGCATCACAATAGGATTCGGAAATGCATTTTTGTTGTAGTAATACCTTTCAGTTTCCCATCACAGACAGGCTTATTGTTAGAAGATACATCAATCTTGAAACTTGATGCTCCTCCAGAATTACTGCTATCATCTACAGTATTACTGTGCATCTCAGTGTCATTTAGGGGTTCTGAGGAAGTGGTGTTGTCATCTTGTGTTGTATACGGCTGGTAATAAAAAAAGAAATAAGCTTAAATCAATATTAATAAAATTACATTAACAGTCACAGATGTATATTCCGCATCAACTTTAGGTTAAAGGCACACAACCAAGAGTAACTTTAAATGTCTGCATGAGATGCTCAGGGTATTCAAACTTAGGGTTACAACAACAAATAGATACAATTACACAGGTCAACAGAAAGATTAGATTTGATAATCATCAGAAACCACAGCAAACTTTTATAAATCAGTTTTTAAAGCAGATTTCAGATCTGTTTTCAGATCTCTAACACGTACAGTCTCTGTACGTGTTAGAGATTATGAGTACCATTATAGTTAACATTGTATGTGTATGTATTTTGTACTAAAACATAAGCACCATTAAAGTGAATGTTAATACATCTTCAGTGTGAAGTAAAATAAGGCACACTGTGGTAAAGATCTACTGCACAGTGTCACTCTGGTACCATTGGTTCTTCAGAAATGCTTAAGAGTATGATGTTCTTGTGTACTCTTTGAAATGTAGTGGTACAGCATCCAGCAGTAGTCATTCCAGAAACCTTGGTAGCAGTGCTCCATTAACCAAATGTCCTGGTGAAAATGTTCTCCTTGTTCATCATTTACCATACCAAGGTGTTCGGGGAAGAATTCCAGATGCTAGTGCAAGAAATGTATTTTTAATGACATGCAACAACCCAGTTTCTGGTATGAATCAAGCAGGTTCTGAACTGCTTCCTTGTATGCAGGAGACTTATGGTTGCCCAGGAAATTTTCACACAGCCACTTGAATGCTTTCCAAGCTTCCAGCTCAAGCTGCTTGGAGAGATTGTTTTAAAACATCATCCTAAAAAACAGACTTGATCTGTGGCCCTATAAATGTCCGTTTCTTCATTTTTGGAAACGTCTCAACCAGGTGCTGAAAACACATGGAGCTTGATTTACCCATAGCCTTTACAAGGTCCTTCATCAAGCCTAACTTTATATGGAGAGGTGGCAGAATTATTTTATGTGGATCAACCAGGGGCAGAAACTTGACACTGCTTGCTCCGGGCTTATAGATATCTCTTGGTAACCAATCATGCTTGACATGATGGTCTCCTGTAGATCGACTTTTCCACAGGCATAGGAAACAACATTTTGTGAATCCTCCTTGCATTCCCATCAGCAAGCCAATGATCTTTAGATCCCCACAGATGTTTCACTGGTGTGTTTTATACTGGATTGCTTTAAGTAGTAACTTCATGCTGTCATAGGACTCCTTTAGGTTAACGGAATGGCAATCTGTAAACTTTGTTTGGAATTACCATTATGCAGTAAGACTGCTTTCAAGCTTCTTTTAGAGGAATCAATGAAGATAGGCCATTCAGATGGAACATGCTCTTGTAACAAAGTGTTAAAGAGTGCATTTATATCATGACAGTAGCACAGTGAGCCATCACTAGTGAAGAACGTTGTCAAGTTATTTTCTTTTCTATAGTGAGTTACAGTTACCCTCTTGGCAAGCAAGTGCTTCTGTTTAAGCCTTGAAGCAAGTGCTTGTGTAAGGGTCTCTGGTTCTGAATCTTCAACGGCCAAGTGGTCAGGATCAGATGATTCGGGGCTGTAACTGGCTGCAACTCCAGCGCATTCCTCATCACCTTCTACAGAAGCAAGTCCATCATGTGGCAGTACTGGAACTGGCAATGAATCATCATGGGGAACAGGCCTAATTGCAAAATCGAGGCTAAGATATACAATTTTGTGCATAGTTTTATCCGAGAATCCACTTTTGTTGAAAAGGCATAAAAAGCACTTGATTAGATGGTCTTGCGGTTCTCTTCACAACATTGGGATTGCAAATGGTATTGCTGCTTTACGCCAATTTACCTAGTCACGCAGTCCGTTGGAACAACTAGTACAGATGACATCTGGAGCCCAAGATTTATCCTGGTCACCAAGTGGACAGCCGAAACATAACTTGTATATATTAATTTTTTATAAGTTCTGGGGTAATTTGGCAACGTGATTTTGTCGTGAATGAACCACAAACGTAACAGAAACTGTCTGGCATGATGACAAATGAAATCAATCGCAGTTAGAGCAGTCTCTAACCTTAAAAAAAGAAAACTGTGGTTATATGTTGTAATATGTTAAGGCCATTTATGGTGAATTTTCACACAATATATAAATAGCTGCATCACAAAAACTGCTAGAGAAAAACTGAACACAGATTTGAAATCTGCTTCAAAAATAACATAGCTTACAGCCCACAAAACTTATGAAAATGACATGTTGACCTGTGTTATTATTGTTGATGCATGACATGCTGACATATAAAACATCCAACAACAAAACTGGGCACATACAGAATCTGTGGATGCAATCTGAACTGTCCAGCAATGTTCTGGGGCCAACTGCTTTTCTTTACAGGTGTTTCTCATGGTGTGCAAGCACACACTTTCTCTGGTTAGTGGTAAGTTGCGCACAATTCAAACTTTTTCTTCTGTGAAATTATTTGGACTATAAAAAAAAATTCCTGCATTATGCTGGAAGTGATTGCTTTAACTGTTAACTACAATCAATTGTCTCTGTTAAACAAAGAATGCGGCTCCCATTTATTCTGATTTTGTGTACTGAACATAGAAAAAAGTAAGCATGTGAAAAATCAAGCAGGTCCTTATCAAGTCTTTGTTGAGTTAATAACTAATTGTTAATCTAGAAACATCAGACTTGACTAAAGATTACAGAGGTATCTGGAAAGTTAGAAAAGGGTTTCCTACTGTGAAAGATATAACAATGACTATACAAAGTGGAAAACAATAGTTTTTAAACATTGAAAACTTTGGATAGATTTTCAATATTAGGTCCAATTCACAGACATTAAAATAGGGTTCTTAGTGAATGCCCTTAACTCCTAGGCCTGAAACTGCATTGAACTGAAAGGCTAGAAAAAATATTGACTTTCATAATATACAAAGCATGCAATCTTCAAAGCTCCCAGTCAGCAGAGCCTGTTTATTGGAAACTTTAGAAACACTTGAAGAAAGTCTAACAGGGCTTGGTAGAGACATAAAGGAGGAGAAACAAACATAAGAGGTCTTTGCAACTAAGCTACAAGGTGTAAAGTGGCAAAAAGTTACTTGAATAAGGATGATCAGCAAGATGATTATCATAACAGGTAACTTTATGAGGGACAAGAACCAGAAAAATATACTTTGTAAGTAACCTAAAACCTAACGAGCACAAAAAGTATCACTTCTGGCTGAATTGACTTTGGTATTAATGTTATGAACATTCTTTTTTTTTTTTTTTTTACTTAAAAGTAAATGTCTAACAAATAGTTTGGATAATTCTGTATTTTGGAGTAGGGAAGTTTTGTTGGTCTGGATTGTCATTTGAGAATTCTCCTTTCTAGTAAAACATTGACAGCAGAACATGAATATAGTCAGGATTACTAGTTCTTGGCAACTTGCCGACACCTTGTCTTCCTACTTCCTACACTATAATGATGAATACTACACAAATACAAATATTTATCATATTAAAATGATAGAAGGGCAAAGGTGGAAGCATGCAGTCAGTGCACAGTCCCTCTAAACAATTTGGGGATCCTTAAATATAGATTTTATTGATTAGTGATGCGTTTAATAATGTCTTGTTCATTTTATATAATGCTCAGTGGTCTATATATTGAAGCCTGAAAATCACAAGGGGCTGTACAGAGCCATGTTAGAACATGTTATACATTTTTCAGTTTGCTATACGAGGATTTACCCATTATATAAATTAGATATTTGAGGTGCACATACAAACTTATGATTGTTTTATAACAAAGGAAAACTGTCGATATAAAAAAAAAAAATCCTATGCATGAAGATTTTGCTTTAATACGTACATATAAGCAGTGAAAACAAACCGTGTAACTTTAGGAAGGTGAAACATTATTTCACATTTTCTAGCACCAAGTGGGGAAAAAAAATCAATCATATGCTGCCTTCTATGAAATGAACATACTTCTTTTACACTGTACATTTTATTAATTTCCTAGTGTTTCACGCAATTGTGTTTAGTCTTTACGGTCTGGTGCTGGGGGGTCAGTGCTGATTAACAAGATGGGCACCCAATAAGGACATACAGAGGGGCTCCCTGTTTATTAGATACGGCATACATTCTTTTCACAGGGGGTATAGTCACACTTTACAGAACCAGGGTTCCTGGTAGGAATCTTAAGGTGCGTACACACTTCCAATTTTTATCGTTCCAATCGAACGACGAACGATCGATTGGGCAAAAAATCGTTCGTAAAAAAGTAACCAACGACGCCGACGAACGAGGAAAATTGTTGGAAACGAACGACCGGACCGGCGGATCGGATTGGGCGACGATCGTTGAACATCGTTCGTGTGTACGGTCGTTCGTTGATCGTCCATGTTCAGAGCATGCGTGATGAATGAACGTCCGTTCACTTTCCTGTCGTGCACATAGTTTCTCTATAGCTCAAACGATCGTATCTATTGTGTGTACAATATCTACGAACGATCGTGTCGTTACCTCTATGTGCAGGATCGGTGCTATACGATCGTTCATATATATCGTGCAGGAACGTTCGTCGTTCGTTTTCCGACGATAATAATTGGAAGTGTGTACGTAGCTTTAGACAGGGTGCTACTTGTCTGGGATTGATATGTTCACCCATGTTTGTGGGGCTAAACAATCCATTAAAGTACAGTAGTGGAGAATAGGTCAGGTTTAAGTGGGAAAACAAAACCTTAGGAAAAAAAGAAAGCAATCTGCATGTAGCATTTGCATTATTTTTTCCTGGAAAAGTTAACTTTAAAATACAAAAAGAAGTATATTAACCAATAGAACATGATGTAAAACCCCCAAACATATTAAAAAAAAAAAAGAACAAAGTAACTTAATCTTTTAAATTAAGGCTTGGCTCCCAGCAAGTAGAAAGGCCAAAAGTAAAAGATTCCTGGACTGTGTTCAAAATTCTTTATTGCTGTGGCTTAATACATCAAACTAGGTATAGCGGAAAATAGGCTTCCTCTTGACCAGTTTCAGACAAAGAACTCAGCAGTACAACCCAATATCTGAGAACAGAACAAATGCATACTTTTAAAACCTACTGTACTGTAACGCTTAATATGTCCTATGAGAAATGGCCAGTGCTTTAGAAGCTAGATGAAAGGACACCAAAAGACAGGTGTGCTCACACTGCAGAATATGATCCAACTGCATTTCCAATCCACTATACAACAGAAAATGAGTTGTGAATATTTTGTACCGATTACTACAACACATTAGGAAATAATTGAATCTATTCATATTTAAAGCAGTTACTTTCCTTTTTCTAGCTTTTATTTCCACCAGTGGCAAATATTTAATTTGCTCCGACAGACCTGATTAGTATGTGACAATGGCATATATTTAAATCAGGACACCATTCTATGTTGAAGTTTTCTTTGAGGAAAAAGATGTTAAAGCTTCCATACAGGAAGATCAGATTCATGCTAAGGGAACACAAATATGTTTAGCTTCCATCAGATCTACCCAGCCTGTACCTGGGATGCTCTTGAAATACTAAACATTCTCCTTTACTTGTAGCTTTTTTGTCTGGCCTGTTTATAAACAACTAAGCAGAACACATAAAATGTGTTCTAATTTGACAGCAAATTAGGCAAACTAAGTTTACTGTGCTATTACCTGTTTTACATTTCCTTATAGGAAGGGCCTTTTTATCATGGTGAACCTTGCCACACTAACTGGAAATTTTTTATTTTGGTATAAACCTCACATACAAACCTAAGTCCCCAGTTTAAAGTGCTTGAGACATCTATATTTTTATATACTAAATTTGCATATTGATTGAACGTACGCAATCTACAGGCATTTCAGATCTGCAAGAACGTATATGTGGAATAAATTAGTAATCTAATTTTGATTAATTTAAATGATCACTAACCACAAATATAACAATAAATCATTGTGGATATTGTGAAAACGGTGAATTTCAAAGCAGTGAGCAGAGATTTAAACTTATGTGTAGTTGGATTTGAATTAGCAGGGAGCAGGTAGGATTTTTTTCCTACCGAGTATGGCTTGGAGTTACTGCTTTTGGAATATAAAATTCACCCCGAGGGTGGGTTAAAATGATGGTCAGATTTCATTATAGTTCAGCTGGACACTAGAGCAGTGTTCAACCAAGAATTCTTTTTAACCTACGTGGGAAGAAATTGTAGGTGGGTAGCAGCTCCTGTATTGTGACCTAACTCCTCAGTTACCACCCAAAAACAGTCGGGTGGCTACTGAAAAGTTCCGGGTGGTGCGCCCCGCCAGGGGAAAACACTGTAGTGTAAGGACTACTAACTGGGCTTTTATCCTATAAGTGAGGAGAACTTTATTAGACCAATATCTATGAAATAGGAAATTTTAGTTTTCTGCCAGCTCTACGTACCCAAGAACTACTTTCTGATTCTACAGCCCTGGTTTTACCAGTTCAACAGTTTCTGTTTAGTTGTGCTGCCTAGTTAAACACACATTTAAGTCAAAATAGCAAGATTATATTGGTCTAATTAAATATTTACAAGACCCTTTTTATAATTATGGTTTGTCCCCGAAACATATTCTGCAACAAAAAGTTAAATATTGACCATAATGAATATTAGCATTGCACAGCAAAAAAAAAAATTTAAAAAATGTGGGAAAATTCCAAAAAAAACAAAAGAAAAAGAACAAAAGAAATCTTTGTAGGATTGTTGAACAACTTCCAGATTATTTTTACCACCTGTTTAAAAAAAAAAATAGCCAAAAAAAGTTACACACCCCGCCTTGATTGGTTGCAAACTGTAACAGACACGATTTCTATGCCATGCTTTGACCACATTAAGAAACCCACACAATTGTTACCAGTCTAGCACAAGTTAAATAACTATTAGTACATAATTATACACTAGAGTCCATGCTCAACCAATCAATGGTACTTTGTGATAACTGGGGAAGTAGGACAACTAGCATTTTTGACCATCAGAAACGATTGCATCACAGATTTTACAACTCCTCTGCCAAGAGAGAATACGGACCTGGCTCAGACAATCAGTAAGGCAGTATGATAAAATAAAGGTAGGCGGCCTTCCACTCTATATTCCTTTTTAAAAATCTGACCAGCTTTTCTTGCAAACCTATTTTGATGTGCTTGCACTACTTGTAACAGTTTTAATTGACCAAAGTAGACATAAATCAAGGAAGCCATAGGTTAATTGAAACATTTAAAACACTAAGATGATGCTAGACTGATCTTCTGCAATCTTTCAAAGGGAGCAGTTCAGATTCTAGTAGCAAAACACACATACATATATACATATTCTATAGATATCTATCACTTGTCTAGATAAAGGGAGCACACATTTTTAATCCTATCTATACTGATAAGGAAAAAGATAATTTTACTTACCCCGGGCAAGGTATGGCAGGTTGCCAGGTTGGACGTTTGTATATTTATTTAGTTTTAATTGACAGATGCTGTTCAAGCCCCTTTAATAAACTGGCCCAGGTGTCCTGAGATTTTGTGCTGAATTAATAACTTGATATAAAGAGCAGCAACATGAAGTCACACAAAGCAGCCGGCTTTCTGCAATTTACACTAGGTAGACCAACGGAGAAAGATTTCTAAATGGTTGCTATGGTCACTGCACCCATTGTACAGACTGGGAAAAAAAGAACCATTTTTTTTCATGCAGGGCAAATATCACATTAATACAGTAATAGTACTGGCAACTTTCCCTCACAAAAACAGTAAGCAGTTATATTGGATTATTTTATTATAAAACTATATTTTGCATAACGTTACAGTCAGTGGCTACACCTGGACCATTTCCTCAATTATTCTGAAGAGTCTATAAAATTCACTTCTCCAAAAATATGTAAGCGAGTACATAAAGTAACAAAGAATGAGGTGGACCGAGAAAGATTTTTCTTTTTCAATTTAAATAAACATAAATTATTTAAATTAAACCAAATGAGCTGTTGCACAAAATGACTTCAAGCATAGCCAATGTACAAGTGAAAGATGCTGATTTCACACAAGTTCAAATGATGGCAATTTTCATCTATCATATGGAATTGTACAGCGCTTGCTAATTTAAAAAACCTAAAGTAAAAGGCAATCTAACTATTTCACATAAAGAGCAAAACTAAGTTTAAAATTGAAAAATAAAACGAGAACCAAAGAGCAAGTAAAACATATATTTCAAATATTACTGAATTTCTAAGAGTAACCTTCAAAAGCCATTAACACCACAATAAATAAATGCTACATTGCCCCTAATCCATTAAACAAATTGCAACATAAATGGCATATCATCAGATGAAACCCTTCAAAGAGCAAAAACTCTGCAAAGAACTCCCATCTTCTGTCTGCAAGTGGTAAATAAAAGTACTGATAGGCTACATTTCCAACACATGCAATTAAAAAATCATTTTTAAATGCACATTTTCAGAAATACTTTAAAGAGTAGTCTTTTTCATGATAATTGTAAGTATAGATGTGTGACTATTCCTCCTACTGAAAATTGTGCCTAATTTTTGACCTTTTACCCTTCTCCACTTCTGTCAAAGTTTGCAGCTTGGCCGAGACCGACATTTGATAGGCAGAGATCAGCGGACGAGAACATCCTTACATACCAGCATTGTCAAATTCTTTTTTTTTTTGTATTCTAATGAAATGTTGCTTAAACACATGGCTTTAAACACGATATGCAGCAAAAGCTATGTATGATCTGCTTTTACTGTAATGTAAAATCATTTGGCCTTTGTGCATTTAAAGAAAAGGAATACAAGCTAAAACAGTTCAATACCCTCAGAACTGTTATTCACACTACATCATTGAGTACATGGTAACAGTAGTCTTTAAGCACCCATCAACTGCAGAATAGCAATGCCCATCTACATAAACTCCCACTGCTTCCCTACTTCTGTTGATCTGAAAACGGATATGTCGGAATGATAGGAGTAGCTATTTAACAATACATTTAGGTTCATTAAGAATACAAACCTTAGTAAACTGAGAGACTGTTATATTGATCTAAACTGACATTTTAAGACTGGTGCCCAACATGACACTTGCTGGCTCTCTGTGCGCTGGCTTCTACTACCTACAGTTTAACAGGTTGCTTACAGAGTGCTGGCTGAGTTTTACAGTAATAGCTGACAGTAGTTACTAATATGTCATAGTTACTAATATGTCACAGCATCTTTGCACAGGAGCCTACTTACCAAAACAGAGATCTTCGTTACTGCTTATTGTTTCAGCGATTGGCACATTAGAAAATATATAAAGGATTTGGTTTGGATACTACTGAGCATACCTCTGGACATGTTGAAAGTCACACTTAAGGCCCTTTACAATTTCTAAATGGACCCTGCTTTTGGGTAGTTAATATATGTACACACACACAAACACAGAAACACACACCTGAGAAAGAGGAATTCCTTCTTTTTGCATAAAAAACTGCTTCTTAAACTCATAGTATGGATTAAACTGGTGCCAAGGCTGCAGAAACTCAAACCTATGGAGAGAAAGAACAAACAGATAAAAAGTAAAACACTAGAATATGGTACGAATAGCAAGAAAAGTAGGTGGCAAATGAAATTTGAATTGTAAAATACCTAATCCATAGGTATCAGCACATAGAATGTGCCCTGAAGCTCCCAGACATCACATTTATTCTGTGTACTTTGTAATTGGGCTTTATCGTAAAAAAAGCACTGTTTGTAAATAGGTTGTCTAACATGAAGATAACAAGATTTTTAAAATTAGAAGGGACTGACCTTGAATCATTCTTTGCTCGGACACTAGTCTCAAATTTAATTCCATTCCGTGCCACATACTGAGCTAGCTTATCAATCACAGGCTGGATATCAGGAGGTGGCGGAATAATGGCCACAACTGGGGCAAATGTGCTAGAAAAACAATATTTAGACAAACAATTAAACACACATCTTTAAAACAGGAACACACATTTTCCATAGAATGTTCATAAAACCTACATTAAAAACACCTAAATGTAGGTTCTTAATGAAAGGCCTTTAGGAAAAGGTTTTCTGACAAGCCTGACAGGAATGGCTTTATGACATCTGGTAAAAATCAATGTACTTAAATTATCAGGCATTTATGCCTGGCATGGCCGTTTTGAAAGTGCCCCAATGTATACTAGATTCATCAAAAGAATCAATAGGGTAGAAACTTATTTTAGGAAACCAGAACCAAGGTGAGCTGGAATATATAAAAAAAGTCACTTGGCTAAAAACAGTTGTGATAAATGTGTGTTACAGCTAAGTAAATATAGCCTATTGGATCCAACTGCGAAAAATATGGCAATTGTGCCCAGAGAACAGTTAAAGTTTCTACATACATGTTATGCTTTGTTTAAAAAAAAATCTCAGAGTTTCCCTAGTCCCCGGCAAATGCAACTACTTGCCAATGCCTCCCAAAAAAAGCTTCAAAGCTTCTGAATGCTCCTGGAAGCCTAGCAGTTGAAAGTGAGCACACTGGAACAGTTATCAAAATGGTTATTAACTAGTAGACTGCACCCATAGAAGATTCTGCACCCACATAAAAGTAATAGGAAAAGAGTTTAGTACTTCTGTAATAAACTGCAGTGATTTTCTCTGTAATGAAAGATGTAGGGTTCGGCAAGGGCTTACTTTGTGGTTTTTATTACCAGGCTTTGGTTCTGAGACAGGTGCACTTGACCTGAAGTTAACCTGTCTCATGCAGGTTTGGCGTTCCAGAGGAAGAATGTCACCAAAAGCCAGTCATAAGAAAATGTAATTTATTGTGCAGATTCTGGGCACCACATCACTTTAATGAATTAAGCATTATGGCAGCAAGATCACCGCCCAAGATGTATAAGAAATAAGCTCATGATTAAAATAATGCTGCAATGCTTTCAATGGAAACGTTTTATACATCTTCTTACCTCACTTGTCAAGGTGAATAAAAAAAAAAATCTTTTTTTCACCTGGAATCTTAAGTTAATTATGTTGATCAGTGATATTATAAGTAGACATAAAATGTTGTACTTGTAAAAGACGGTGAACAGATTTGGACAACTACTTTTTAGCAGAGTCTGAAGCTGATGAAGAGAGGAAACCAATTATAAAGTTGCACCTCTAACACAGGAATAGGCAAATGAATTAAGCATTTTATGAGTCAGTCAAACCCAGTAACCAGCAAGAACTTTTAATGAGACAATAAAACAAGTATTTCTAATAAAAACCTCAAAAAAGGTAAACAATGTTTTTTTTTATACCAACTGGCTACATTAAAACTGCTATTTAAAATACAAACAAGCTGGAGTACAGTTTTCTTTAGAAAACATTATTGTTCTTATGCATAGCATACCTGTTAAGCAATTTTCCTACTATCTATGGTGAATTTTACAAAATATACACAATATTTAGAAGTCGTCACAGCACATTCTCTTCAAAATTCCAGATTGTAGAAAAAACAAAAAAAAAAACCAAAAACCCTTACCTTGCTGCACCCAAAGCAGAAGGTAACCTGTTGCTGCTGTCAGCGCTGTTTACTGCTGGCAACATGGTGGCCTGTGGACCAGGCATAGCGGCTTCTTTTGTAACCTGTGTACTTTCCTCAGCAGGTACTGAACTATAACAAGCACTGGCATCCATTCCTGGTGGGGGAGGTGCGAGACAGTATGTTCCATCAGGTAGCATGTAGTAATTATAATATGTAGATGTCACAGTTGCTGTAGAGAAATGAAAACAATTGCTAATTTAATCACATAAATATGTTACTTTCTTAATGTACAAAACATTTGTCTCCAACTTAGAAGTGGCACAGAACAAAAGTAGAAGGGTTCACCGCCCATTAAAATCATTGTGCAGAATAACACAAGGATATATGCTTCAGATAATACCTAAACATACCAAGGATCTTTAAAAATGATATCAAATACAGGAGATGTTGGAACAGCTGTTATTTTAGAAGAAGTAGTTGCTTATATTTTTGGAGTCTGCATGAACCATGTTTAATAGGAACACTTAAAGGACAAACAACTCTGCTAACGCTAAGATCATCAGGTTATGCGCACTTCGTAAAAACAAGTTGATGCCATGTTGATTTCAAATATCAAAAACATGAAAATTACACTTTTTTTGCATTATTCAAAAGATTAAGGACAGTCTGCTTTTTAGCACTAACCACTTTTGTTCATATATTTATGTTTGAAATATTTTTTACACCAAATAAACCTCTAAAAAATGGTAAACTGTGGAATTTCTTGCAAATCGGACATGTATTGTGTTCTATATTAGTACATACACACTGCTATTCTTATATGTAGTTCTTTATTCCCCAATTATTACAAATAAATGACCATACTGATCCCTCAATTTCTTCAGATCCTGTGCTTAACTATTTTGCCAACAATGCTGTGAATCTGCCTATCCATTGCTTTTACTGGCAGCATTGTCACCCTATGGGCCTTCTTTTAGTTATTTTTCATGAATGTGATCATGGCATGTCTCAGTCTCCCACAATCATTACAATTCTGTAAAGCTCCTCCTATCCACTTAGCCTTATGAAGTTCTGCAGAGACAACGTGAACTGTATAAGAGCGGAAGAGAACATCACTTTTGCCTTTACCATCACTGTTTTACTCTTATGACACATGGCAACCATATAGTAGAGAAGTAGCAGTTTACTGTTTTGGAATCTCAGGAAGTTTTTAACATTTATATTAGGGTATATTGGGGTATGATATCTTTTATAATTACTCAAAATTTTTAGTTAAAATAACAATTGGTTACTGTGTCCAAAAAAAATGGACAACCCTGTCAAAGCTATGTTTGTCTATGACAGTCCTACAAATTTAAAAATAAAGCAGCCACAGGAGTACAGATATACGGCACAATTTTCCTTTGAGCATGTAGGATAGCTCCGGGATTGTAAAGAGCCACTCTTCATTTCAAATGGAAAGCTCTTATGTGACGTCCTTGCTATCAAGATCTATTTGGGTCTCCACTCATGCACAGGATCCATACCTTAAAATCTACCGTATTTTTTGCAGTATAAGACGCACTTTTTCTTCCCCAAAACTGGGGGGGGGGGGGAGTTAGTGCGTCCTATACGACAAAGGTGTGATAAAATAACTAAAATAATATACTCACCCGATACCCGATCCTGCGTGTGTCTCTGGCTGCAGCAGCGTCTGTCTCCTCTTCTCTCCTCTGGCAGCAGCACGTGTCTTCTCCTGTCTGTAAAGCAGAGCGAAAGAAGCCGGCACAGCGCCACCTGCTGTTCCCTGTCCTAACTGCCGTACAGTGGAATAAAAGCACAGAGTGATCAGAAGGGGAGTTTGAATGACAGAGTGATCAGAAAGGAATTTTGAATGACACAGAGTGATCAGAAAGGGAATTTGAAAGGCATAGAGTGATCAGAAAGGGAATACCGGTATGAATGGCACATGAGTGATCAGAAGGGGAATACCGGTATGAATGGCACATGAGTGATCAGAAGGGGAATAATCTTTCAGAATCTTTTTTTCTAGATTTTCCTCCTTTAAAATTGGGTGCGTCTTATATTCCGGAGCGTCTTATAGGGCGAAAAATACGGTACCTTGAAATTAGTACAAAGCCTAACTAACCAGCAGCTATACAGTTAGGTCCATAAATATTTGGACAGAGACAACTTTTTTCTAATTTTGGTTCTGTACATTACCACAATTAATTTTAAACGAAATAATTCAAATGCAGTTGAATTGCAGACTTTCAGCTTTAATTCAGAGGGTTGAACAAAAAGATTGCATAAAATTGTGAGGAACTAAAGCCTTTTTTTTTTTTTACACAATCATTTCATTTTTGGCGCTCAAAAGTAATTGGACAATTGACTCAAAGACTGTTTCATGGGCTGGTGTCCGCAATTCCTTTGTTATGTCACTATCAATTAAGCAGATAAAAGGCCTGGAGTTGATTTTTTTTTTTTTGGGGGGGGGGGGGGGCTTGTATGTGGAAAATTTTGCTGTGAACAGACAACATGCGAATCAAAGGAGCTCTCCATACAGGTGAAACAAGCCTGCCTTACGCTCTAAAAACAGAAAAAACCAATCCGAGAAATTGCTTCAATATTAGGAGTGGCAAAATCTACAGTTTGGTACATCATGAGAAAGAAACAAAGCACTGGTGAACTCAGCAACGCCAAAAGACCTGGACGTCCACGGAAGACAACAGTGGTGGATGATCGCAGAATCATTTCCATGATGGAGAGACCCCTTCACAACAGCCAACCAAGTGAACAACACTCTCCAGGAAGTAGGCGTATCGATATCCAAGTCTACCATAAAGAGAAGACTGCAGGGAAGTAAATACAGAGGGTGCACTGCAAGGTGCAAGCCATTCATAAGCCTCAAGAATAGAAAAGGCTAGATTGAACTTTGCTATAAAAAAAAACAAAAACATCTAAAGAAGCCAGCACAGTTCTGGAAAAACATTTTTTGGACAGATGAAAGCATACCACATCCTCTGTAAAACATGGCGGAGGCAGTGTGATGGCTTGGGCGTGCATGGCTGCCAGTGGAACTGGGACACTAGTGTTTATCCATGATGTGACACAGGACAGAAGCAGCCGTATGAATTCTGAGGTGTTCAGAGACATACTGTCTGCTCAAATCCAGCTAAATGCAGTCAAACTGATTGGGAGGCGTTTCATAATACAGGTGGACAATGACCCAAAACATACAGCCAAAGCAACCCAGGAGATTATTAAAGCAAAGAAGTGGAATATTATGGAATGGCCAAGTCAGTCACCGGATGTGAATCCAATTGAGCATGCATTTCACTTGTTGAAGACTAAACTTTGCACAGAAAGGCCCACAAACAAGCAACAACTAAAAGCCCCTGCAGTAAAGGCCTGGCAGAGCATTAAAAAGGAGGAAACCCAGCATCTGGTGATATCCATGAGTTCAAGACTACAGGCTGTCATTGCCAGCAAAGGGTTTTCAACCAAGTATTAAAAGCTTTTTTTTTTTTTGTCCAATTACTTTTGAGCCCCTAGAATGAAGTGATTGTGTTAAAAAAAAGGCTTTAGTTCCTCACAATTGTATGCAATCTTTTTGTTCAACCCACTGAAGTCTGCAGTTCAACTGAAACTGAGTTGTTTCATTTAAAATAATTGTAGTAATGTACAGAACCAAAATTAGAAAAAAGTTGTCTCTGTCCAAATATTTATGGACCTAACTGTAGATCAGATTTTATCACAATACAAACCGAGGGTAAATAGTTCATTGCAGGAGAAAGACAGCAGTCAACTATTAACACAAAGCACACTATTCCATCTGAATGGAGGACACTGCCATAAATGCTATGCTCAGCACATTTTATGTTTATATACTCAGCTCTACATTTCCATATATATCTCCAACTGCATGTGAGTGTAATTACTTTAAATGTACTGTAACTACACACATAACCAAAGTAGTCAATTAGCACCATTATAATAAACTATACAACAATGTTATTTATACTATACAATGTTTTTGGAGATCCAGAAACATATCAGCACATGTACATAACAACTTACGTACCACAAGGTCACTTATTTAACTACAAATCGCTTTTGGGGATCCAAAAACACACCCATTTAACACAAAGTGGTTGTCTACAGACTCAGCACATCCCTTCATGAAAGACAAACAGCATGTGATTTATAAGTGTTCTCTCAATGGAACACATTTACTAAATCAGTCAAGGAAAAAGGCAGACAAAATGAGCTTAGTGTAATGAAGCCTTTCGGCTACTGAATACTAACCGTGTATGTTTGCTGGCCTTTGATGGCCATTTAACATTTGCAGAACGAGCGTTCTGCTTGCAAACTAACATCTGTCAAGTAAAATTGCCAATGTATCATTTCACAGAACATATATAGTTTGACAATGGTAAAAAAAAGAATTTCAATTTCACAATAAAACATTGCAAGGCAAAAGTACCTGATGAACAGTAATGTTTACCTGCACATGCCACCAGAAAGTATAGAATTTTATATTTTTTTACATATTTACTAATACTAATTTAAATCAAGTCAAAATGCTCTGTTCTGGGTAAATTAATTAAAAGCAAAACAATTACTTCTAGTGGCACAATTCTTCTAACCAGTAAACATGGGACAAGAAAGAAAGAAGCATTGCCAACTAAAGTTTATTTTAAATGTATATGTACAGGATTTGTAAGCAAAATTCTGGCAGAATTTGAGGTACATAACGGTTAAATATTGCAAGCTGTACTCATTATTTTTTCTTTATGTATAAGTAAAAAAAAATACATGCAGACACACATGCACACAACTTTACACACTAATAATTAATCCCAGGTGCACAAATGCATCACTTCAAAGTAGTTAAAATGCCCGTCAGCAATCAGCATGTCCTGGTCTATCCTTAACTGATATAGACATGGGCATGCAGGTAATTTACTGTAACAACACACATCAGTCAAACCATGTCTTCAAATGGCACAGAAAAAAGAAAGCAGCTATCCATCCCAGGGGATTAGAAATAGAGTTCACATCTCACTTACTCTCTGTAGTGCTTTCTGTCTGAGGAGCTGGGGTTGGAGCAGGTGCAGCATTAGCAGCTAGCTGAGAGGCCATCTTCTCATTCTGAGCTTTTCTGACAAGAGCAGCCAGTGGGTGGTCTGGATCAATCACCTTTAAGGGCTGAGAAGTAATATATAAAAAAAAGTTTGGTCTAGGATTAAAAAGCAACACATTTCAAAAATAAAGATGTGCAATGAATGTTAGTGGAAAATACAGATATTAAATGACAATCAAAAAATTTATTACCAATTATTACCCAAAAGTAAATTCAAGATCCCAAAGTCACAAAACAACACACCGATCTGTATTTGTTTACTGCAAGCAAAACCTTCAGTGGAGCAATGAACTGTATCCTGCAGACACAGCTCATTACCCTAAACTCCCTCCACACTGAAACAGGTTTTCCTGAACAAACGATAGGTTTATTTAGGAACAAGCTCAAACATTTACAGCCAAAACTTTATTCCTTTACAGGTGTGAAGAAATTGTCATTTATTCAAAAGGGCCCTTTCATTGTAGAAGCAATGCAGGGCAATAAGCTGCATATGTAGGATGCAGCTAATTGCTCCCAATTTACTTTTGTAAAAAAAGTAATGTGCACCAACACTGAACAACAAATCAGTAGTTTTTACTTAGTATTGTAACTGATAAATAACGAATGGTAAACCTAACAAGTTGTGGTAAATATTCTGAAATATTGCTGTGTGGTGCACTAAATTATTAAAGACCCACAAAAGTTGATCATTACAACTGAAAATATAAACATACTTAAAGGTTGCAAGACATTTGGAAACATGGAAACAAACTTCAACAAGATCAGTAAAACCCACACACACACAAAAAAACCTGGCCAGTTTGGACTTTTCCTGTGGATGTCTAGCTTGGTCCTGCTCCACCCCCTTTCTGCTGGTCTTTGACAAAACCATCTAGTTCACCTTTTTAAAGAGAATTCAGCTCAGCTGCATATAAGATTGGATCTAACCATTTTAAAGATTGTTATGTATACTTTTATCCTCACTTTGTGACGTGATAATCTAAAAATCTGCCAATAATGACCACCTTGCAAGGGCGACCCTGATTGTTTTCCTATGACAAGTTACTTTAAATAGAGAAATATTCCCTTTGCACCCTTTGTTTTACTGCAGTAGTTACCCTAAAACAGGGGTCGGCAAACTTTTTGGACTACTAGGCCATTTCAGGAGGTCAAGAAGGCACAGTAGGCCAGAAGAAACAAGGTGTCCCAGGAAAGGTTTTTTCCAACCGTGACTGCAAGCGAGCAGCCTCTGTCTTCCGCTCATCCGTGGTGTAGTCTATGTACGGGTGCGTGTGCTTGGCATCAAAATGCCTCTTTGAGATGCGACCACTTGAAAGTGCCGTTGGTGTTGTTGCACACTAAACACAGGGCTTTGTTGCCGCGTTGGGCGAAGAATAATTTGTCAGTCTATTCAGGGTTGAAGATAGATTTGGCCCTATCCAACAATAAATAACTAGGGGGGCTTTAGGCCGGACTGGAATACTGGCTAGGCCATATCCGGCCTAAAGGCTGGCGTTTGCCTACCTCTGCCCTAAAACAATGGTATGCTTTTAAAGCTGATCAGAACACCTCTAAATACACTGATGAAATACAACATTAGCTGTTTTACCTATAAAAGAATTTATATTTTTGTTTCTGCACCTCCCTGTCAGGTAGGGCAGGAGACCTGATTTTTTTTCCCGATGCTTAGGGACCATTTTCAGGTTTTATCCCTCCCTCAACCTGTAACAAATAATGAAAGAAGAAGCGGCAGACTGAGTCGTTTTGCCATCACGTCACTTTGTCCTCCTGTCAACACGTTTTTGGTACTGCAGAACAACTGATGGCCAAAAGGTCTAGTGAAGAAGGAAACGCAGCACAATTTGAGAAATGTACCTAATGATGTATCCGTTAATGCAAAACTGCATTAAGTTGTGCCTTATATCGACCTATAGTTCAGGTTTGGAAATAGAGGTTTTGTGGTAAACACATAGATACCTCTAAACCACTACAGAAAGCGCTTACACAATAAGTGCAATGTTTCTGATAGGTTTAAAATTTAAAAGCCTTTTGCTGCAAGATCTACACATTTACAATTATAAAAGAATTGTAACATTGTAAATTAAAATTTCTGCTTTTTTATATATCTGCACACAAGTTTCAAGGAAAAACAAAATAAAATCAGACACTAGAGATATACTGATTATTATTATTAACGGGATTTTTTATGCAGCGCTGATCTTTGCAGATGTATTATGCAGATCTTCACATGAAAACCGATGTCTCCATCCACATTTTCACAGTCACCGTTTTTTTTTTATAGGTCATATGACTGTTTAATATGCATCAAAGTAGGGATGCCCCACCCAACTCCCATTAACCCCTATATCCCCCTTGACTTTGTGCTACCCCTTTGTAAGGCAACAATCATTCCCCCACCCCACCTCCTTTATTTTTTTGTATAGTTGCCAACACCAACATGAATGTGTGTACTCAGTCTGCCTGACTAGTAGAGGAGCAATGGTGTGGGGAATATTTTTTTTCTTTCTTTGCACCTCTTAGTATCAACTAGGCATTGTTGCTGACCATCTTCTGTACCCAATCTTCTAAAGGCTACTTTTCCAGCAGGATAATGCTTCATGTCACAAATCCTAAACCATTTCAAATTGGTTTATTGACTATGACAGAATTCACAGCACTTGCCATCATAGGTGTGTGTGTTCAACATCCACTTTCCATCTATGCGATTGTACAATTTTAGACAAAATAATATATAATATAAAATGTAATAATACATTTATTAATATTTGTCATGCAGCTTTGTAGACATGCAGCTCTCCGAAATTGTCCTGCTATGACCGTCTTTTTTTTCCTTTATTGGATTTGCACTGCAGTGTCACGAGCTGGATCCTGTATATTTTTAACCATCAACAGCACTAAGGCTGCCCAGACTGATCTCTCCTGCTTTCTCAAAAGGAAGGAAAGAAATTTCGGCCCACTCACTTCAATGTGATGAGATTTAAACCTAACATTTCAAAATCTATCTGTCCAATGCAAAATAGCAAAGACAGGACTTTGTGCTGAGCTGCAAGGTGTTTAGAGAACAATACTCTTCTGTTTCTGAAATGTGATCACTTTAGTTGTTTTGAAGGGGGAGCAAGCAAGACAAAACAAAAAGAAATCTTCTTTACTAGGTCAATCCCATAATGAATAAAATACATTTAATATTATTTAAAAAAAAATCAGGTTAAAGAGCTACATAAAAAATGTAAGCTAAACAACACAATATTAACACAAATTAGGTTTTCACTGAAAATAACATATACGTTAAATTTAAAAAGTAACAAAGACTAACTTTTTTGATGGTTTTAACTCTTGCCCCCATAGATTGCCACTGATTTCAATGACAAAATGATATGATTGGTGTTTAAATTTACTTTGGAACTGAATTATTTCATTTTATTCATCATCATTGTAAAGATTAAACACTAGTAAAAAAAAAATAAAATAAATAAAAACACTGAACATAGATACCCTTGTGAGCTCTTCAAGCCTGCTACAACGTTTTGAGGCAAACAGACTTGGATGCAAGTAATCACTTCCTTCATCATCATCTTCATCATCACTTTCATATGCGCTAGCCACAGTTTCTACAAACACAGAATAAAGTGGGTCATTATTGATGGTAAAGCAACAATGTTCTCTTCAAATTCTGCATCTTAGAATTCTAATCAATCAAATGTGGGTTTTAAATATTTCTCCTCCTGCAACAATCAGATTTGTAAATACTATTGATCTGTTTGGTGAAAAAAGGGGTTCTGAACAGGGCCTTGGAGTTGGGAGTTATTGGGTACCTGGAGTCCACAATCTACTCCACAAAACTTATAATATACTCATAAAATAGTCAATTAACACATTACAATGCATGACTACATCTCACCAAAACAAGAACAGACAAGATAAAAATGAGAACTGGAAAAACACATACTCTTTTGATCTTCATTTTGTTTTTCTGCCAGCAAAGTGTAGCGTCCTTCCTTCATGGCTTTTAATATGTGCTTATAGTAAGGGTTGAGGTAGTGGTCAAAACGTAAGAAGTCAAACTGTGAATTTCGGGCTTGCTTTGCCTTTAGCATGATTTCAAACTGAGCACCTTGTTTGCAGACAAAATTTGCTGTGCGTTCTATGATGGCGTGCATTTTTGATGTAGGCGGCTGTTAAAGAGAGATGGAGAACTCTATTAATGAGTAAACTGAATATGTACCAATATGCTATTAGAGGAACTTGGCATTCAGATATGTTATCCTTTTTAGATGTATGCATGCTAAACATCAATGAATAGCCTCTCATATAGATCACCCAGGTCACCATCTACAATCTTTACTTCAGATGTTAGGTCAACACAGTAACCTAAATTTTTACCTGTACACATCTTAGAAATCACCACCCTGCTCTTGCATCTTACCTTGCGATTTTATATAGTTACAGTAATAATGACTGTGTGAAAGAAGGCTGAAGAAAATTGAATAACAAACCAAACCCTAAATTTGGTGCAGGCAGCATATAGCATTAGAAGTCAGATCCAATTTTATTGTAGAAATCATAAAATAGCTGGAATGCCCATCTCAAGTCAAGAGGTAAATGCCTGGTCCCAGCTTTCAATGCCTCACCATTTGCCAGCGCTCATCCTAAAAATTATTCAGTAGTGAGGTGAGAAATAAACCCAATGACCCCAGAAGTTTCTGCATGTCATAACACCCTTGCATTTCAAGCTTCCAGAGTGCTTAGAAAACAGACCCGATATTTATATACCTGCAAATGCCTGATGCCTTTCATGTGTGTAAAACACAGTGTTTCTACTATCACAGCACTATAGGGCTTAATCTACACGAACATTTTCCCCAGCGTTTAACCTGAGACAATGAAAGCCCATGTCTGAAATTCCAATGCATTACAATGGGCTAATCTACAGCAGGACGTTACCTTGCACATTTATGAGCGTTATCTATAACGCTGCTTGCAACGTTTAAGAAATTAAAACGCAGGGTTAACGTGGGAAAATCCTTCCATTGATTTCAATGGAGGAGGTTTCCCACTATTATAACCGGTTGAAATGTAAGCACGGTAAAAACACGGGAAAACGTGGTAAAAACGCTGCATAGATATTTTCCAGCGTTTTAAAGGCAAGCTATAAAACGCTAATAAAAGTGCATAAAAACGCATATAAACGTGGTAGGTTAACATGCGTTATATAAAGATATATTTACCAAACTAGCATGCTTCCTGTAACTTACTAGGAGAAAACATTGCAATGAGTCATAGGAAACACAAAAACAATAGGAAATTCCACAAATAGCATCACCATTTATATAATTTTAGGAATCACTTTAAACTTACCAGTTCTACATCAGATGGCACATTAAGCCCCTCAGGTGCAATAAAAGGCTCTTCATTATCTTCAAGATCACTTGAATCTGAAAATATAAAACAGTGGTAGTAATAATTAGATTTAAATTAACAGAACTGAACCGGAATAGTTTCAATTTATTACATAATCATCTAAGTAATTACTAATATCCAATGTCACAAGTATAATAAAACAATCTATAATAAAAAATAAATGCAGACTGCAACTGAAAAATATACTAATAAAATTTTTTGGGTGATTTCTTACAATCTACGCAACACAAGAAAAAAATTAAACAATTTAAAAATAGAAATTGTTGGGTATTATATTTATCGCCGTTTTATTCTAACCCAATGGTGGGATGGGTAAATATAAGTTTGTTCCAGGCGGTTTACAAGGCTAAATGAGGGAATGGACATAGAACAAACATATTAAGATGATGATTACCATTATTCTTTGGGGGACCCGAGTTTGGCTCAGTCACCAAATTAAGGGGAAAAAATTTACTGCTGATAGAATGGACTTCCCATAAAAGTAACATACAATTATCTGAGAACTACTGATGCATAGATTGGGAGCAGTTTGAAGGAGAACATTTTTTTATATATGTATAAAAACTGTATACATGGATATGAATTTCATGCATATCCATGTATACAGTTAGAAAAAATAAAGGTAACAGCCCCAGTGTTCTCCCCAGCCCCATTTAGCCGAGCGTACCACCCGGCTGTTTTTGGGTGGTTACTGAAGAGTTGGGTCACAGTACATATATACTATAATTTCTTCCCACACAGCTTGAAAAAAATTTAGAGTTCAACACTGCATCCCTACAAGTAACAATGGGCTTAAGCCAACAAAGCAAACTCTTACCTATAGTCCCTAACTTACTGCCAAAGCATTATGGTGTTTTCCAACCCACTGACCTAGCTGAGCTACAGAATGCTGTGGAGGTTCATTATAATATAGAATTTTAGAACACTTCAATTATTCCTCTCGTTATGTACAGTCAGCTCATCAAACATGCTTGCATTGGGCCAACCTGCAAAATTAAATCTGTGCAAAATGTATATTTTTCTTTAGGAATGTGTGTATTTACTCAGGGTCATTATTACCATTGTTCTCCATGAATTCTAGTAAGCCAAGATTAACACAAATTTTCAAACTAATTGTAAAATATTACACAGCCAAAAGATGGTCATTATATTGATGACAAAATGAGCGGAGGATTAGCTCCCACTGCACAGCTTAACATCCACTTTAATTGAAATCTATTTAGATTCTGCATAATGATGAACATTGGGTATGATTGCCTATGTGTGTGTCTAGCAGATTCAGAGTTTTTGGTTACAAAAAATATATATACTATCAGCATATTCCTATGGAACAAACTGCCAACTGCACATTCAATGATAAACAAAAACATAATTCATGTTTCAAATGAGTATATGAAAAACTGAATACCATATACTGGTATATAAACCAAAATTTCCACCACACTAAAATGTCCAAATTTTATTAATTTGTATTAGGGTCACACTAGTAGATAACTAGTAGATAATGTCTTCTTATGTAAAGTGTGTTACAATTTTGTTTACAAAGATATTAGACATGAGTGTGTTACACACTTAAAATAAAGACACAGTGCCATCTACTGGTTACCAACAATAATGCACAAAGAATACTAAATCACTACAGGACTGTAGTGAGTGATGCACGGATTAGAAAAGCACAGAAAGCAGCAGGGGACACAGGTATCCAACTCTGTCAGGACTGATTGCTAATGAGTGTGAATGAAGCTGCAGTGCTGAAATGTATACTAGACCATCTATTGCAGGGAGTGGATATTTTTCATGAGGGTAATAAACATATATTGTATATCAAAATCAATTTTGGGTAGCACAGTTACCAATGATTATGTTCCTACTACCTATATTAACTAAAAAAAATTACCAGGGCACATAAAACTAAACACAAGCTGTGTTATTTTTAGTGATAAACAACAGGGAGATATATTAAAATTTTTGACTATTTATTAAGCCATTCACTCTCTTATGCAAAGCTAGTATGTTCTGCTAAGCATTTTGGCAAGATAATGCTATGGGCAGGCTACAGGATTCGATTTTTATTAAGGACTACATTTTAGGAGGGGCATGGAAAGTTAGAAGATAAGCATAGTTTAAAGTGTATGATTTTTTTTAAAAACTGAAACTGATGAAGGTATCTGTTGCAAGAGAGACAAGAGTTAGATGCAGATTATAAAAATGTTGAAAAGAGGAGAGAAGAGTGAGCTGAATGATTACTCATAACTCTGGTTACATCAATAATATCCAATCAGCAGACAAGGGGTGTTTTCTGATTTCTATATGGTATCCATAAAAGATTCACCAAAGAAAACATATTTACAAACCTACCTTTCTCCTCTTTCTGGGGCTCTTCCTCTTCGGTTGGTTGTGAAGGATCATAATAGTCACTCTGATATTGAAAACCCACTGAATTATATGTTCCGTCTTCTGCTAGGGCTTCACTTAGCCGCTTATATTCTTCCTCTTGAAGGGAAATACAAATATACTTGTCATTAACTGAATGAGACATTTTCAAAAAATCTACCGATGTCTTCAGAACTTTGCACACATTTTTAAAATAAATGTTCCTTGCATTTACAAAAAGTACAAGTGCAAGACAAAGTTCAGATTTCTGAAAATTTGTCTGCACTGGCTATAAATAGGAGAGTGAATTCCAGTGTACTGAAAAATTAGGTAAATAAAACTATCCTGTGGTCCACATTCAGACAGCTGTTTTCCACTCCAAAGGGGGTACTGTCAAACAGATAATATCAGAAAAAGTGAGTATAGGAAAAACAAAGCGTCATACATCTTTGTTATGTATTTTCACTCCACACAAGGGTGATGTTTGCTAAAGACTTCAATATTTCTCTGAAATAGTTGATGTACCTTGCCTTGCTTCCTCTTCAAGCAAGTCCGTATGCAACGCTAAATACCTCTCTTCATCACATAGAGCTTCTATACGAGCCTCTTCCTCAGACAGATTGTAGTTTCTGTTCCATGAGTTGTGCTCTGCATCATATTCAGATAGGTCATGCAGATGACCTCGCCCATCATACCTGCAACATGAAGACAATTGTAAGAAAAAAGTACTGTAAGCTTCAGTGCTTTCTGTTTATAACTCACCTAGCTAAACTGCCCTGACAAATGAAACCCACCACAACATGTTGCATTTTTCTAAAACAAAGTTTCTCTGATTTATATTATCTTTGTCTGGCATTTTGAGGTGGCTCTAGGAACAATGCATTTACTACTAGTATTCTGTAAAAGCCCAAATGATAATTTTAATGCCCAATGTTTTCTGGCAATTCAATAAGAGCGCTTACCGTATGTTTTTCAACCACTTACTTATATGAATATTTTGTTTTATGCTCGTGCAATTGGGGTGTCTGGAAACTTCTAATTTACATTCACACAAACCCGAACACATAAATACCTATCCGAAAGAACCAAACGCTGGAAATTTTCTCGCTTCTTTCTGCTAGTCCGCACCCGCAGCAGAAATCTTCGCCAGAGAAGCGTGGATCACTTGGTGGTTAAATCATGGCTAGGCTCGACCCTTAGCCAAATGGCTGAAGAAATAAGTCCTGGTTATGTAGTAGAGAGACACACACATACATGGCAATAGAAACATACACATGTATTTTAAGGAGGCTTTGTCACAAACAAGTCATTTGTCATCAACTTACTGTTAAGACTACTTGCTTTTGTCATTAGGCAATGACATACAGAAATATTGGAAACTTTGTAAAGTAAGAAAATACATCAGCCTTTTCCATGTAAAATAGCTGATCACTATCAAATTATAACTTAAATTAAAAAAATATTACTAAAGGTATGAAGGATGAAAAAACAGAAAACAAGATTATCTATTATGCTGGGTCACCAACAAAAACAATGGTACAAAAACAGCATAATATTCAAAATGAGAGCAAAAAAATGTATATAAAGCAAAACCTCCTTAACTTACAGACTCGATTATTTAAATTGAAAGCTGGTTTATTTTGTAACAAAACATACAAACACATTAAGCAGATTCTACTTAATGGTGTTTATAGTCAAACTGTCCATTCAACTGGAAAATAAGACTTCAAATGTATCTTTTCCAAATGAAAAAAAAAGAGAATTGAATTATTAGTAAGCCCAATATCCACAAAACAACAGCTGATAAAGTTCCAAAAGGAAACAAAACTGATATAAATAAGTGTACATATAATGCAGGACGCACTCATGGAGATGCTGCTATTTTAGTTGTATTGGATATGGACTGGCGGCATCTTTACTGCCACATGAAAGATTCCTTGCACCTATCTCTTAAACACATTTCATTGGAAAAAGATTTTTTACTGGTGAATACTTCTTCCCACAGAAGAAACAGAAACTAGAAAAAAAAACTGGTGCCATTCATAATGTAAATGAGCTGTCCATCGATGAAGATCTCCTACAAAAATTGTCAAAAAAGAAAATTCAGCTCAAGACAGAGCTTTTTTGCAATAAAAAGGTTAAAGAACAATTCAAGTTCAGGATCCAAAGCCAAAAAAGGATCAACGGTTAAGAATCCCCTACAGGAACGTCAATCAATGCTTCGTATGACTGAAGAGTCCCAAAACAACCAATTAGAATGCTATATATTCACCAAACGTCCACTTATAGGCAAAGACCATATTTTACAACACATGAGCACAAACATCTGTAACAACAGTGACTTTCAGCATTTTTAGTGCTCTGTCAAAAATTCAAGTGTAACAAAATCATTACAGTCACATCTAGGAATATTGTAAAACAAGCCCAAACATTCTGCTCCATTATAAAAAACAAAAAGGTTGGCTCTGCAAATAACAGTGCCCGCGACAGCACACTGTATAAACCTGACAAGTTATATTTATCATTTGCCTCTATTATAGACCATGTTGCCCAAATTGATTGTTGGTGATCACTCTAGGTGACAGTTTAGGAGCCACAGACAAGCTGCAGGACTCTTTGATAAGTTTCAGTTGTATGGAGAGGGGAAGACAAGTCAGACTCCCAGCTGTGATACAATATTACAAAAGAAGAAGTTGTTAATAAGTTAATGTGTCAGATGGCTAATGACACACAATGGCATGGAGGGACACATGTACACACAGATTTTTGCTAGAAACAATCGTTTAGGGATAATACAATTTACAGTGTGTATGGACCCTTGGACAACAGGATACTTGTAACAATTACATCAGATAAATCATTATAACTGTCCCTTGCACAAATAACTAGAACACATGTGAAATCTACAGGTAACAAAGCTTTGCTTTTTTAGAGCCCACACAAGTGACAGAACGAAGCATAAAACAATATTTAACTGGAATATTAAACACAGAAAAGAAAAGCTGCCAGCACAGGCAGTGCAGCGACAACAATCCTGAAGACTTCTGCAGAAGTATCACAAGAGAAAAGTATTTCATTGGAATTTGTTTTCCTGAGTTACTATTGGCCCCCACACACAGTCTAAAAACACATGATGATACAAATCCGAGCTATTATAATATAAACACACAAGACAGCAATGTGAATGGATCGAGGTATCTCGTGAATGGATCGAGGTAAGCTCTCATAGAAAATTGAACAGTACAAATGTCCCATTCACAGCGTCTCAGAAATGTACTTTTTTTGTTTACCAAATATATCATTTAAACTGTTTTGTTATATCTGTACAAAATATATTAGAAAACTTGTGGGTTGATAACCCCTTTTGTACACGGGCAGAGAACACAGGAGTTATGTAGATGAGGAGGGCTTTGTGTTCTTTGTATCCCATTAGATATTTAGTAGGCAGGGCTGACAGTACATCAAAGAATTCATTTAGAATTCAAAGTAAAGGGTAGGAGTGCAATATTTCTGGCAGGCCAACAGTTATTTCTCTGAACATGCAGTGTTTAAAAAATATTTTACACTTTACTTTAACATTAGTAAAATTAGTTTAGCATTTTAAACTATAAATTTCTATAAACTGTGAAATTGTATGGTAGCAAAGAACAGCAAACTATTCAAGAATCAGTTTGGTGAAAAACAGAAACTTAGGAATCTGCAATAAACTTTGTTAAACTCTCAATAATGTGCAAAGATTAGCAATATATCATATGAGAAAAGCTGTAATTACTGGGGGCAGATTTTTAATGGAGGGCTTTCATGTGCAATGTCTTATTTGTTATAACCCAATGTATGAATAGAAAATATTAAGCCTTTTATAAGACTGAGCATATGACAACATAAACCCTGCTACTTATAATGCATTAGGTTGTTAGGAAAACTGCAGACATACTCCGCACCGGCATTAATAGTTCAATCTACACAACTCTTAAAAATATTACAGAATATTAACCTTTCCATTGCAAAACAAGTGTTTTGAGCTTTGCTGTTAGCCCATTCACTGCCAGAAAGGCCTGGCCTGTACTCCCCGCAATAGGTGTTATATTTGGTGGCCTGTACTCCCCGCAATAGGTGTTATATTTGGTGGCCTGTACTCCCTGTATTGGGTGTGATATTTGGTGGCCTGTACTCCCTGTATTGGGTGTTATATTTGGTGGCCTGTACTCCTAGTATTGGGTGTTATATTTGGTGGCCTGTACTCCTAGTATTGGGTGTTATATTTGGTGGCCNNNTGTTATATTTGGTGGCCTGTACTCCTAGTATTGGGTGTTATATTTGGTGGCCTGTACTCCTAGTATTGGGTGTTATATTTGGTGGCCTGTACTCCCCGCAATAGGTGTTGTTTTTGGTGGCCTGTACTCCCTGTATTAGGTGATGTATTTGGTGGCCTTCATACTTGTTTTAGGTGAGTGACATAATGAATGTGTGAGCCAGGCAGCTAACATTTTCAGAGGGAGATCAGCTATGTCAGCCCATAGAAGTCTTGCAATAGATGTAAAGCAGCAGCATCTCTCTATCAGACCATAGAGGTCATGGAATGAACACTGACAAGTTATAAGTGTCATTAATGGTTCCAAGTCATGAGGGTGATTATTGTATAATACCCTCCTCTGCACCTCTAATATAGCTAATAATAATATATGATTGTAATTTGTAAGAACAAAGTAAATGACTTTGTATCATAAACCTTTGGCATATCACATCACAGTCTCTTCCCTGTCCACACACATGGACTCCAGCAATGGCTGCACATCAGGTCTCAGGATTGGGTTTTCTGATGCTGACAACTATAGACCATAGCAGTACAGGGATACTCACAGTCTGTACTGGGGGTGTTTGACAGGATGACAACAGAGTATGTATGCGAGAACTTTCATGGTGGGATTAAAGTAGAACCATGACTATATAAAAGTCATACAAAAATGACTTTTCAATTAGCACTTATGAGCTGATAATGATTGGGTATCCAAATGTATATATTCTATAATACAACCATGACATTACCAGTCAGGGTGCTGTCTCATCTATATACAATGAAATGTACATAGTGCTGTGTATATATTAGAGGGGGTGTGTACTGATGTTTGATGCCCCATATTGCCCCCATTATACCAGGCTGGTTTCTGCCTCCTCATCTATATATAGTACATGGTATATGTACCCCAGTGATATCTACATGGTGCTGTGTATATGATGGAGGGGGGCATATATGATGGAGGGGGGGCATATATATACCCCAGTGATATGTACATAGCACTGTGTATATGATGGGGGGATGGTATATGTACCCCAG
>NC_092863.1:49791627-49794146 GCF_032062135.1 Pyxicephalus adspersus
TATATATACCCAGTGATATGTATACAGTGCTGTGTATATGATGGAGGGGATGGTATATATACCCCAATAATATGTACATAGTGCTGTGTATATGATGGAGGGGATGGTATAAATACCCCATTTGCCCCCATTATACTAGGCTGTCACACACACAGGGGCACCACAGGCCTCTCTAGCAGCAGAGGGGTCAGAGCAGCCACTGAAAACATAAATCATCAGATTGGGTTAGTTTAGACAATCGTCATGAGCTGCCAACCGACCTATCGATGAGAATATTGGAATCTCCCATCCAGGGGATGAGGTGCCTGCCCTGCTCGTGGTACAGGGCCTTCGGGTCGTCCCGGAACACTTTACAGGCATAGCCGAACACAAGCAGGTCCGCCACTGCCTGCTGCTTCCCGCTGCTCTTCTTCCTCGGAGCTCCTGAGTACATCCTGGCCTCCCTATGCGGCTCTACAACAGGAAAATACACCGAAGGCCTCTGACACCCAGCCAGCCCCGGTACAAGATGGCGGGCCCAACACTTCCGCTTCCTATTCCTCAGCACATTCCACACTCTCGCGGGACCTGTCACCGACTCCAGGAGAAATACATAGAAAATATTACCTCATTATTAACATACATTAGAAGCAGAGATTTACATTTATCCCGCTCATGTATAGTGTTTTTATTTTACCAGACGATTGAAAGTGCGGAAGCAGAAAAAATGGACTTCCGCCCACCCCAATATGGCGGCAGACACTTTTCTTTATTGTGAAGAGGCAGGGTTGTCTGCTCTGAGCTCTCTGCAAGGCTGGCTCATTTGTTTCATGGACATCTATGTATAAATAATTAAAATACAAATATGTATGTGTACTTATTCTACTGGTGTTTTTTTTTTATTCATGCAATTAGATGGTAATTTGAATGTTTAATACATTGTAGATGTGTAAAGAACAAAATGTATGGAATTTCTTCTAGTGTACCCTAGACTGCAGCCACTGCTATTATAGTAGAAATGCCTGCCAGCCTGTCCCCTGCCAACAGCTGCACAGTGACACTTTTCATGTCTTTGTGGAAGCAGCAAGCTCTCTACAGAGGTTCAACATGACCCGTAGTATCCCAGAGCTCTCCAATCAGCAGGGAGTGTGAGCTAATTACAGAATGATACGTTGCAATACTCACCATATGTGCTATGTAGCCACTGCTTGACCTTCCTAAATCAGACCTGTCCTCAGAATTTTACATTATATAAAAAGTTTTTTTTTTGTTTTTCTTTTTTTAGATGGTGGCACCTGGTGTCCAGCATGCGCTGCAAAGAAGAAGGAAGACAAGAAGGTGCGGGACCAATTGGACCAGAATCATCGAGGGTTTCGGGGCTTTCCAGATTTAAAGGTGTCAATTTTTTTTTTTTTATGACAGTTCCCTTTTATTTGCTGGGAATAGGTCATTAGTTTGAAAGTTCTTCTGGGCTGGCTCCTCTCCTCCCCCTGTGCCATTGGTTGTGTCTGTCATTTGCAATCCCTGTTTAATGTACAGCGCTGCATATTAAATATTATTTTTATTAATAATAATAAACTGGATTGATATAGCGCCAACATATTGCCAGACACTGTACATTTAATAGGGGTTGCAATTTACAGACAAATACAGACAATGACACAGGAGGAGGAGAGGACCTTGCTCAGAAGAGCTTACAATCTAGGAGGTGGAAGAATCAGCACACAATAGGAAGAGGAAATATGTTGGCGTTTTATAAATGCAGTTTATTAGTATTAATAATATTAATAGTAGTAATAATAATAATCTTCTCTAGGCTCATAGGAGAATGTTGCAGAGAGCATAACCACTGCAGAACCTGTCCATTGCTAATAAGAGGTATGCATACAGATTGTATTGCAGCTACAGATAACACTGAATCTATATATACAGTATGTATGTTTATTGTGTATGTTCCACCATCACTCGAAAACACATGGAGACATTTCAACTAAACTTGCTATACATATGACTGAGACTCATGTGAGTGCACCTGTCATCTTTCTACAGCGCTGTGCTGTATGTCAGAGCTATATTTGGATGTATGTATGTACTAGGAAACGCATAGAGACATTTCAACCAAACTTGCTATGTTCCACCTTCCCTCGGAAACGCGTAGAGACATTTAAACCAAACTTGCTAGACTGCTAGACATTTGACACCGCTGATCCTTGTACAACGCTGTGGTATATGTCAGAGGTATATAAATGTATAATAATAGTGTGTGACTGTGGGGGGACATTAGAGTGTCAGCTCCTCTGTACAGAGACTGATGGGTCTAGCTCAGTGTTTCATTGTACAGCACTATGGTATATGTCAGAGCTATATAAATCTATATACCGTATTTTTCGGACCATAAGACGCACTGGACCATAAGACGCACCAGTTTTTAGAGAAGGGAAATGAAGAAAAAAAAGATTCTGAAACAAATAGTGTCCTAAAATATTTTATGTGCATTAAAAACCAACAGCACAGTCATAAACACATGTAATAAACCCTGT
>NC_092863.1:50135473-50159680 GCF_032062135.1 Pyxicephalus adspersus
AGATCCTCCTTAATCGCGCAGCTGAAATCTAATCGCCTTCATTGGCAGATTCGCGCTCCCTATTGTGAAGGCTGGAATCCGGCTGGTAGTGAGGCGAGTGTACGCGCATACTCGAGTCTGGACCGCGGTAATCCGCGATCGATGGCCGCGCGTACGTTCGCGCTTCCAGCGAGCGCGGATTTCATTGATGAATCAGGGGCACTCTGTGAGCAGGGCAGCAGTCTCAGCCACGCTGCCTGCTGCAGCGGCGTCTCCCTCGCCGGCTGTGATTCCCAGGGATGGCGTGGGCTGGCTGGAAAGGTAAGTTCCTTACAATAATGTATACAATATCCCTCATTTAGTCATTTGTAAGCAGCATTAATTATCAAAAAAGTAAACAATTATTCTATCTTGGAACTTTTCATTAATTTTTACCTTTTTATATTTTTAATCATTTTCATGCTTTTTTTCTTCAGAATTTCACCTAACTGAATCATAGCCTCCTTGTTTTCAGTTGAGTTGGGATTCAGTTTAATTTAATAAGCATATTTGTTGAATTTTTTTTACACTGCATGAATGGACATGGTTATTTCTGTTATTTTGTTGTATAATAGTTTGTTGTAAACATTGTTGTATATTTTCGGCCTTTTTGTTATAAACAAACATGTTAAATAAAAAGATTATTTGTCAGTTCAGTAACTGATTTGATTTTTTTTGTTTTTACACTGATGAATGTGATAGTTTTCATTGATAAGGAGACCAATGGTAATATTAGTAATAGTAATATTAGTAACAATATTAGTTTTTTTTTAATAAAGTAGGACATGATATTCCATGCTTACAAATACTATAAAGTAGTATATAATGATTACATTTGTACATGCATTATTTTACCATTTGATATGAAGACATCTGCAATAATATACTGTTGCTGTTTGAGGTTGGAATAAATATGATTTCCACCCCGAACATATTCAGTTCAGTTTGGTTGGACCTGAATAACAGTGGTGTTTGGCCAAAATTTGGCCCTACAATAATGCTCTAGTGCACCAATAAATGGTAAGGGAAGAAACAGTGGGAGGCTCTGGAAAACATCTTTAGTCCAGGCAACCTGGGAGGTGTCCTATTAGATTCCTGAATCACTTAACTTTAACATACAATACATATTACTGATATTTTATTCACCAGTGATTGAACGGGCACTCCAGAATAGTGAATTTCTTAGCACAGTTCCCTCTTTCTTTTTTTATGTCATTGCCCTGTCTTCTTGTAGGTGTGTCTAAACACTCTCTGTGCTAGCCCAGCGTCTCCACACTTCATCTACCTACAAAACCATTTATGTAGCAGCCAGGGAAGGAGGGGGTACTATAGAGTGTCACTTAAGTGACAGCTCTGAGTATTCTGAGGCTGCTGACATCAGCAGCTTCAGCAGCATGGTGGGGTAAAAAAGGGCTTTAGGATTTTTACATAAATTTACATTAATTTTTTTACATAAATTTTACATAAATTGCATTACATCCACATTCAATCATATTAGAAGATTTTTGTTGAAATAAATAGTCTTGTGACAGGGACCCTTTAAGTTAGTTTCCATACTGTGTATTGGTTTATGGTCATAAAGCATAAAAGGGTAATAAAATAGACCATAAAATACATTGGTGTGCATGTCAGTGCAGAATAATTTAGCATAAGTCAACATGGTTATGTGTAAAGACTGAATTAATATAATTAATTTACATCCCATGAATTGCATTATTGCCTTTTTTGTTTACATTAATTATTAAATTAGCTATAATTTTAATCCAATGCCTGAAACATACAGTATTTCTACAGGTTCTTGCATAAAAACTACATTGCATCAAATGCATTCAAATAAAACAATAAACTATCAGAGTTATGCTATGAGCTAAAAGCTATGAGCCTTTGCAATCCCTAGGTCCCTAAAATTCACTGACTTCTATCAGAATTTTTACTACTTTCCATAAGGTTTTCAAGACTAACCAGTCCATTACATCCACTCTCCCTAATCACAGAAAATACATTTCAAGAAAATAACCAATCTTTTTACCAGACAACAATATAGGATTAGTTGTTTGCAATAAAAAATATTTTAAAAGAAAAGCAAAGGGTACATTCAGTAAGTACATTTTTGAATAATAACCTAATGCATACTTTAAATGATATGACTTGTATATACATGCTTTTTTATAGTTTTGTTATTTTATTTAATTGAACAATTTGTAAATTAGCCACAGGAGTGCTACTGCTCTGATATATCAACAAATCAGGGAACCAATTGTTCTTAGTACATCGTCTGTTTATCGTTAACACTGTTTATACTTTCTATACATTTTGATTATTGAAATTATGAGTGAATTATGAAACAAATGCTAAAAAGAAGCTAATGTTCAGCTGAAGCTGAATGTTGTTCGAACCAGGGTCCATTTAAGGTCATTACAAAAGACAATGCGGTACTCTTTGCATCCAGAGGACAAAAAATGTAATCTCTTGATAAGGAAGGGGTTCTTCACAGTAGGATCTGTGAAAAAGTGTAAAAGGGTCTGTCAGGAAGCAAGTTCTATGGATTGCTTTAAGAAAAAGCTGAATTTTTTTGGGAAGCACAGAAAATAACTTTAAAGTTTTAAAGAATTGACATAGGAGAATATTCATTAAGTGAACATCCCATTGCCCCACGGGATCAAGATGGAATTTTTTTTCCCCGATGGAGTAAATAAACAGTGTTTTTAAGGGTGCTTTTTCTTCCTCTGGATTAAATATGTATATATGTTTTTATCCGGGATATCCTGATTTCTATGTTTATGTTAGGAGCTGCTTATCTGTTCAGGGATCCCATGCTGTGCACCATCACAGTATCAAACACTCTTCTGTCCTGCAATATCATTTGCAGCACCATGGAGAACTAACAAATAGCAGAAGCCACGGCTTTGCTTTAGCTGTGCAGCCTGAGATGTATTTTATCGGCATCCCCTGAACACACTCTGAGGCTGTGCACAGCTGAAGTGGATTTTACAGGCAGATTAGTTCCTGAATTTATCCTGCACAGTCATTGGCTGCTGGGACTTTATAGCCTCTCTGCTCCCAGTCACCAGAGACTGTTGTAGCGTTAGGTTGGGTTACCTAGCTTGGTGGTGTGTATTCGTCGGATTTTCTGTTGCTGACCTTGCCTGTTTTTGACCCTGTGAGTTTATGTTGCCTGGACCGACCTTTTTCTTGTAACTGCGACTCCTCTTGTCTCTTTTCCTTGTGTATCTCGTCTAGTGGATAAAAGTCCATTGCTATTTGTTAACAAATGTTTTAAATCCTGGACCAGATCCATTCCAGGTTCACTGGGTCACCAAGCTTTACTGATGAAAGTTTACTCTCTCCAGCCTTGGAGAACTTTAATAAATCAGTACCTATATGTGTAAGACCTCTCGCTCTGTTTTCTGGAATTGTCTCTGAAACTTGGTACTGCTTTATCTGTGGGCTCTTGGTCCTCTGCCAGCCCTTCACCAGACACCATCTTTTCTGCCAGCCTCCCACCAGACACCATCTCTTGTGCAGTAAGTCCTGGGGGCAACCGTGTGCTGGGTAACGCAACCAGTTTCCCGAGGCCGGGTGGGGGCTTGCTATAGACTGGGGGACTGGTGACTGGTTAGTACTGTTGCTCAGACCAGGGCCCTACAGTTTATTTCACTATTGGTTGGACTTTATGGACTTTTTTCAACCTAACTCAATGATTTAACTATATGATTTTAATACTAACGGCTTCTAGGTATGAAAACACAAATCCTTTAAATAATATAATTTATGTATAAAATCCCTTAAAACCTAAATACCTAAACCACATCATTCATGATTCGCTGTTATTTTTCAGCAGTGAACAGTGTCTATCACTGTCCAGTTAACATTGTCAGTCATTGGGTCATGGTGAGGCAAATGTTAAGATGTGTGTTACGATGCACTTCTTAACACAAGGCAATTGTGGCACATGTGTGCCGATGTGCAATACAATGTGCTTTGACATTAATTTCAATAGAAAATTCATAGGTGTAAAACAATATGGAAATGTTTCAGCAAAATGATTTATCAAGAAAAATATGATTTTTAGATTGGACTTTACTGGCTTTTTCATCAATAAATAATAAAATTCATTAAATCTTTATTGAAAGTTGGGTTAAAAGCATAATACAGAGCGCCAGCTGCCCAAATTAATCCAGCTCAAGTTTTTCATCCACTGTTTAACATACAATCCCTAATTCAGCAGCATCTTTCCATCTCCGAATCCTGTCAGTACCTTAACGTGTTTGTAACGTATCTTCATTTGGATATAGAAAGGTGAAGCTCTAATAATAAAAATTAACACTTTAAATATTAACCCAAATAATAAAGCAATAAATGTGCTTATTTATTGACTGTGGAGTATAACTACCAGGTACTATCGAGGAAGACCGGTTGTTTGAATAGTTCTGGATAGCTCATATCAAATTAGGGAAATCTCTGTGGCTGGGAAGGATGCAGCATAGGTCACATGTTTAGAGATGGTGGTGCCACAGCAGATTGGTGACGTGCCAGTCACCACTACCGCTTTCTCTTTACTCTCCTTCTATGCATTACCCCCGGTGCCCTACAGCCTAACTGATAGCAAGAGCAAGGTTGTGTATGATAACTGCACCTGGTGTCAACAAACCTGGTGTCAGTCCTTTGCCTGGCAAAACTTATTTTTGTTTCTGGTTACAAAACTGTAAAAGTTTTACACAACTTTTTACACAACAATTGTTGAACCACACAAAAAAATATCAAGCTAAAAACAATGTGTTGTGTCTACGGTAAATGTGGGTCTGTCATAGATGCAGTGTTACTCAATAATGCTTGATAGTCTGTTGAAAAGCAAAACTGAATCCAAGTATGTCCAAACATCTCATATCTGTGATCTTAAGAGGCTTTGATATCATTCATTTATGATATTGTTCATTCTGGTAATCAAGTATCACACAGTAGGTGGAGTTTTTTGCTGCCACATGGAAGGAGCACATTCCTTTGTAGCATTGAATTAATGATGCAATAGTGATTTTTTTATAAAGTTTCCTGGACACCTCTGAAACTTGTAGTAGAGCATGTTCTGCTGTGTTATGAATAGATATGTCTGTTAGTTTAAATATGCCAAAAAAGGAGCAATAATGGGGCAAGTACACAAAATTAGGTATAGTGACCCTGAATTCCATGCAACTTTGTTAGCAAATAAAAGAAGATTTGGCTTTGGCAGAAAAAAGTTGATATGATCCTATATAATTTGGTAAATAGTTTATATGATGTTTCATGATATTTATTACAATTGAGGCTTTGTGGCCAAAGTAAACGGTAAAGTTTTTGTTGACCAGAGAGGACTATGTTAAGATCACATTCCCACTTTTGGATGAATGAAAATGAGGCTATGTTATGTCTGTCTAATAAAAGCTGGTAGGCAAAAGAACCAATGGAGTACACTTGAGGTAACTTTAAGTGTTGCATAATTCCAAGTGGGACAAAGGTCTAGCAAATATCTGGAGCAAAGGGGGTGAGAGCAAAAATTTTCTTAATTGCATGGTCTGGGAATGGGCTGGCAGCAAGCTAGGAGCCCACAGATAAAGCAGTACTTAGATTCCAACAGAGACAAGTCCAGAATACATTCAGAGGTTATACAGAGAATATCTGTCCACCAAAGTACACAAGGGCGAAACACAAGCAGAGTCCGAGTAACAGGCAAAGGTTGGTCTGGGCAGCATAAACTCACAAGGTCAGAAACAGGCAGGGCCTGCAACAGTAAATCGGACGAAAACACACTCCAACACAGATAAGCCCAGCTATACACTCTGGACTTGTCTCAGTTCGAATCTTGGTACTGCTTTATCTGTGGGCTCCTGGCTTGCTGTCAGTCCATTCCCAGACACCATCCCTTGCGCAGTAAGTCCTGGGGGCAACCAAGTGCTAGGAGACGCAACTAGTTTCCCAAAGCTGAGCGGGGGCTTACTATAGAAGAAGACTGCTGCGTTAGTGTCACAAACCTATGTCTAAATGAACCTTATTGCACATGCTCAGTTTGCACCTCAGTTTGCAATAAGGTGTCTTCACTCTGCACATGCCCAGTGCGAGACCCAATCAGAGACTAGGACGGTACTATATGAAGGCTCCATGATTTCCTTCCAGTGCGGATTGATAATGACAACTTGCTGTTTCCTGGTTCCTGATTCCTGGTTCCTGTTTCCTGATTCCTGGTTGCTGGTTCCTGGTTCCTGCTCCTAATTCTTGGTTCCTGCTCCTCGCTACTCATGCATCCACCGCTCTCCATCTGATCATCCGTGTATGACCTCCAAGGTTTGTCTGCAATCTATTATCATCACTGTTATCAGAAAAGTCATTGGACATTTACCAGCACTGTTACCTGCCCAGTCATTGGACATTTGCCTCCACTGTATATCCGCAAGGTCATTGGACATTTACCACTATCTTTCCTGCAAATAAACTAAAAGGGACTTTTACCCATTAACCAATACATGTATGTGTGATCTCCCGGTTAATCACCATCAAGATTCCCTCAAACAGAGCTCTCCTTTCTGAAGGCTGACAGTTAGATTGGGGGACTAGTGTCTGGTGAGTACTGGTGCTGACCAAGGCCTTACATTACAACAGGTCAAACTAAACTACCCACTACCATGGAGGATCTTCATGAACAAACCCAGCTCCTGATGGATGCTGTAAATCAGTTGACACAGCGTGTAGTCGCTCAGGAGATTTAAAGCCAGAATTCTTTTCCTACTGTGGCAGTGCCTCCTGTGGATGGATATTCTGTGTATGACCTCTGTATTTTGGACTTGTCTCTGTTGGAATCTTGGTACTGCTTTATCTGTGGGCTCCTGGCTTGCTGCCAGCCTATCCCCAGACACCGCATACTATAGGTGAACACTGAGGCATTAGATTGGGGGACTGGTGTCTGGTGAGGAATGGTGCTGACCAGGGCCTTACAATACACCTGTGAATCTAGGGCTGACAATTTAAGTTTGAGAAACACTAATACTCATAAACGTCAGCATTTCAGTGTGCAAATATTGATCATGCTGGCCAACCAGGTATAGTGCTATAGCTATAGTATAATTTGACAAATACATGTTTTCATAATGTGTTTTATAAATGAAAAATATATTTAGTTACTTTAAAGCAGGGGAAACATATTTCTTGAGGGAAAATATATTTGTAGACATCAGTGTGTTTATCTTTTGTAGCTTTCATACATTGACAGATAACTTGCTCCAAAATATTTACAAATATAGCTGCCACTTGATAAAAACTGAAAAAATATATTTTTGCTAACCATGATTAGAATCGAAAATTTCAAAAAATACAGACACACACAGCTAAAGCAGTTTTCAGTTAGAGGAGCTTGAAATTCATAGTTCATTCTTGACAAATGTGTGCTAAGATGCAGGCAAGATTTAAGTGTTGTGCCAATGCCTTCCTCCCTGTTTGTAAGAACAAGATATATATTTATAATGGATTATTCTTCTCCAGTGTCTGGGGAATAGGACACTTGCAACGTAAACAAACCTGAAACTGCTGGAGCATAAAATAGTCTGTGCATGTGCACAAACTTAGATGCCACACAAATAAGAAAAGTTTTAAAACTATATATTGAACAATACAATGTTATACAATAAACAATATGAAAGTGTATATTGTTCATGTGTATTCATGTATATTTTTATTTCCCCTTACTAAAACTATTGGTAGTTTTAGAACTTTTTATTAAGCTGCCAAAAGCCATAGTGCATACAGATATGCCCATTGCATTATAAACCAAAATTATGTTTTAACTAATAATAAACCAGTTTATATCTAAATTACCATTAAATCCCAATGGAACAAGAGTTTTTAACTTACAATCTAGTGAGGGAAGTTTCTAAGGGAGAAACATATTGGATGTATATCAGGATATATTATTTTTTTGGAAAGGATGCACTGATGTTTTGCTTGCCTACTTTGACTATGCCCCTGGAGAAGGATGTCTTCTAGTAGGAATTATTATTATTATTATTAATTACAGATTACAATGTAATCTGCTTTTAAATTTTCCACCAGGCCACGCCTTCCCAGAGTACCGACGCCTCACGCATCACATCGATCAAGCCGAGGATGTGATGCAAAAGCCGGCAGGGGATCGCTGGAGGATGCCGCTGGATCATGGGGAGCAGGTAGGATTTTTTTTATGACACCCCAAGTGTGGCTACGGGTTACCGGTTTTGGTACATAAAATTCACCCTGAGCTACACTTGGGAATACCGTCAGCAGGGTTAAAGTGGACCTATCTTCACATTTTTTGCCTTATACAAAAGGGTTGATAACCCTTTCATGTAAGGTAAAAAATATAATATTTAAAATTTTAAATATTTTTTTTAACATTTCAAGGGGTGACCCCTGCCCTTTTATCTTTACTGCTGCTGCGATAACGACTGAATGGGAAGCCAGCAGCCTCATGAAATGCATACATCACACATACCAGGAGGCTGTGGGCTGCTCCTACTGCGTATGCCCGATCTCGACATATGGACACAACTTCTGGAAGTGCGCCACCCAATCTCACTCCAATCCAGTGGGAGATCAGATGACATAGAAAGTGGAAACAGGAAGAAGGATTGAGGAGGGATCAACGACTTTCTTCCTGTTAATTTAGGTGTGTTTTTTATTGATAGTTCAGCATAATTAAGATTTTTTTATGATAATTCAGCAAATAGGAAAGAAAACTTTGCTACACTTCAAGCAGAAAATGCATGATGAGTCTGCCTATAGGGGATTTTTACACTGGTAAACAACAAAATGTATGGAAACAAGAGCAGTCTGTAAACCATTCATTTTCATACCTATTGTAGACTTGCTTGGTTGTAATAATGCCTTATAAATGTTGATATGCAAGGCATGTTTTAATGTAACTTGGCTCTAACAAGAATAAACAAAATTACGCCACTACTGGAAGCTGAACTGTTCCATATTTGTAGAAAAAAATGCCATTTTCCATTTACACTCTTCAGAGTATTGAACCAAAAATCAGCTCGTTCTTTTCTTTCATCCTCAATGACCTCGTCAGCTTCATATTTCTATATGTCCTCTCTTTAGTACCAGCTTCCAAACATGTGCTGCACTAAAGCTGTAATATTCCTTTTTCTTCATTACCAATCATGTTTGGATTTGATTACTGAGACAGTTCTCTAAAGAGAACTACCACTCTTCTGGATATAAAACAAATGAACAACCCTGAAAGTGCACTGGAGATGATTATAGCCATTCAGGCCTGAAACATTACTTATTATTATAAATCAGTTACAAGTCCCCCTCTCTCTCAAAGTCACCCCGTGGATTGCACAGTATCATTGGAGACACACGGCATACTGGTATCGTGCTCTGTTTGTTAATGTTTTCTCTTAATACAACCTATCACAAGAATATATTCATGCATATTTGGTACTGTTTTTCTTAAATTGCTAATCAATAGTTCAATAATTTGATGTCTAAATCTAAATGATAGAGAAAACATTTCAGCTTGCATAGATACAAAGTATTACCAAAAAAATAGAAAATTAATAATAAGGGCAAACATTAAATTAGCCTACACCGTATAAAAGTTATAAAAATGTTTTTCTAAGAATACAAACATCTGCGTTATGAGGATTTGGTTAGTACCAGATAATTACTAAACCTGAACTCCAACCTTACCAACCTCTTATATAGTTCTACTGGTTACCCCCTACTATATTTACTTACTCTGATTTCACTATGATCTTTTTTTTTTTATTTTAAGCAAGAAGCCATCTTTCGCATTTCTTTACCAGTCATCAGTGACTCTTTGAGAGTTCTTCCTTATTTTCACAGCTGTATTGTTTCATAGCTGAGGATACTATTCCTTCCAGCAAATTAAATTCTAGCAAGTAATTAATCTAAACCAGTATTTTTTATATTAAATATTTATATGTATACAGACTGGTGTAACACGTGGGAAGAAAAAAAAACATGTAGCTTTACCCTAATCAGTCAGAAAGTATGTTCCCTAAACCACTATTTTAAGCCACCTGCCAAATGTTCCTGTTATTTGCAAAGCCACTAAACATATCATTGTCACTAAAATGTTTAAAAGGTATTTGAACAGTAAGTTTACCAAGATTAGCTAATTTCTTAGCCATCTACATAGAGGAGAGATGGCAGCCTCATGTCTTTTCTGCATGTTTTTAGGCTCACAATCTAATGTCACAGTCCTATGTTATTAATGTAGTCTAAGGACAATTTTTGAGGAAAAGCCAATTAACCTAACTGCACGTTTTTTGGGATGTGGGAGAAAATCAGAGTATCCGGGGGAAACCCACGCAGACACAGAGAGAACATACAAACTCTTTGCAGGTATTATCCTTGCCGAGATTTGAACCTGGGATCTAGCGCTGCAAAGGCGAAAATGATAACCTCACTGTGCAGCCCAGGTATTGTCATAAACCTATATACCGAGGTTAATTTACCTTATACTTATCAGGGTAAAGAAACTGAGTTTCTGATGGGCAACACTTTACATATATAACAAGAGGAGAACAACAAACAACTACCCGTGAACTGAACCTTTCATATAGGCTGTTCCACATGCATGTCTAAATGTCAGAACTAGCTTCCTGATTTAATAAAAAACACTGTTCTAGTATGCTCAGAAAAGAAGTATTCTAACTTGTAGTCCTATAAGTGCCTCAAATTCCTGCCAGTTTTTTTTAGCCCTGGCTCTGTTTCTCCTGATCCACTCTGCTGTTATGCCGTGGAGGAGGGAAGGTTCCCTACAACAAATGTATGCCATCTACAGAGCTAGCTGAAGCATTTGTAATGGTATTATGATTGTCCGTAATTGTGTTTTGTTGTATAGGCTGCTGGTATTTATTATTAATGTACCATATATACTCCAGTATAAACCAGGATATTTTTGACCTGAAAAAGGATATCAATTTACACTCAGGTCTTTAGATGGTACTGAACCCTTATGTAAATTGTAAAACAAACTATTGCCATCTGCAAGACGGAAAGATAAAACTAAGCCCCTATGATTTTTTTTCCCCGATTTTCAATAAAAGTTCTAGAAAAAAAAACCTGGATATATTTATTTGCATTATTTGTTCTGTAACATACAGTATATTTGATTGGGTAATGTCCGTTGAATTGGGATCATGAAAGGGGTAATTCTCATGGGGCATTGGACAACTCAGTTTCTTTGAAGAATTTTGTGCTCCAATGATTTTTTTTGAACAAACAACAATAAAATATCTCCAATCAGGTATGAAAACAAAGGCTAACTTATTTCCAATTTCATACAATGCCCATAGTGTAGGCCATGGCTCAGCCCAAAATTTGTTTTATTGAGTCCTACTAGTGTTTTTTGTAGAGCGCACATCAGTCTGTTCACAGCAAAATACAGGTTAAGGAGTCCCTCAAACTCCCAGCACAGACAGCCACTTCCTGTGAGTTTTTGCAGCTTTTTAAAATAAGTCAGGTAGAGTAGTGGTTGGATGGATTCTTGTTATTTTAAGGGTCAACAAATATTTAGAGATATGGAAGTATGTGGTAATGCTTAGTGAATACATTTAGTGGTGTTTCCTTGTGGTGTATTGAGTCAGTTTCAACCAGAAATTCTTTCATGATTATAATAAATGTTTCGGGGGAGATATATTGCATGGTGGTACCTAGTATCCTTATTGTCCTATCATCCTTTTACCTTGTGCTTACAATAAATTAATGAATGTTTTTAGATTAGTATTCATGTTAATGTTTTTATGGTTGACGCCATATTTGACACTGGCCTGCTTGAGTACCCAGTTAGTACCAGTCCCAGTTAGAGAATTGTGTTGTTTCCTTAATGTCATAATGGAGGCTGTGTCACTTTTGATCCATTTGGGTGCCAGCAGTCATATTATTTTCTATATGCAACTTTAATTTATGAAAAAAAAATGACTTTATTTTTTAAACAATTTTAGTCACAATACTATGTTCAATAGCTTTGCAATGTTCTTAGGAAGTTAGCAAGTTGCTTAAAATATGGTTTATTATTTAAATTTTTTTTAGACTTTTCCAACAGTTTTTTGGGTCGTTACCATGTTCAGGGGTTTTGCAATTAACTTGTAAAATCAGCAAGTTAAATTCATGAAAATTTTCTTAAAAATAATAATAAATAAATAAAACATTTTTCATTTTCGCTCATCCCTGCTTCTTTACTAGTTGTGGACCAAATTTTTTAATAGTAAATTAGGATGACCCAATATTGCCAAAAACTGGCAACAATATGATCTGCACAGTCAAAAGGCCTGATTTAATAAAGCTCTCCAAGACTGGAGAGGATACATTTTCACCAGTAAAGCTGGGTGATCCAGCAAACCTGGAATGAATTTGGTCTAGGATTGGAAACATTTGCCAACAAATTACAAATTACTTTTATGAAATCCATTCCAGGTTTGCTGGATCGCCCAGATTCACTGATAAAAGTGTATCCTCTCCATTCTTGGAGAGATTTATTAAATCAGGCTCAAAGACTTTAGAGTAGTCAAGCAGACATTTTCCAAGGAATCCCCTACTTTCTTTATTATTCAGCAGATGTTGGCAACTTGATCTGTGGTACTAGTTTACACAATTTTGAGCACTACCTTGTTAGCATGTAAAATAATTGCGATTGTTTAGTAATTTAAACACTTATAGATATTAACCTTTTATGACCTATAATATAGATCCTTTTTAATCCTGCTGACACCCTTGTGTGTTTCATAATTGCTCAAAAAACTGTGCATTCCCACAGCATCATCATGCAGGATTTTATACAATATAGCTAGAATAGACTTCTTTATTATTAGCAGAATAATTAAATGACCTTTTAACTTTACTCTCTTGAATGGCTGTTTCGTGTTCAGTAGGCATATCATAGGCCTCAATAATGTCTAGATCCTATTTGTATAATTTCTCTGTATGTTTTTACCATCCTTTCTTAATGTCTTCTGCTTGATTAAATCCTTTTCATCATTACCTTGTACTATTCTAATTTGTGCATGGAAGGTTTTCTTGACATTTCCATTTTTCTTTAAAAATGTTGTCTTCTTGTCTTTGCATGCTGTCCTCTGGAACTCTGCACCCAGGTCTGCAAAATTCAATTTGCTTTCAGTTTCCTCAGAAACATTTAAATCTTTGTCATTATTATTGTTAGATTTCTATATTTTAGAGTTCTATTTTGGTAGACAAAAGTTTTCTAATTCTTTGAGAATGTTGGAAAATAGAAAGTACAAAAAAATGGAGGAAAAATATTTTACAAAGGCCGACAAAAAAGAACAGCAAGGTAACTAAAAGGGGAACGGCATGCCACACTGACATACTGATAATGTTTAGATGTGTTGATAAAAGAACATCCAAGCAGTCAAGCAGGACTAGCAATGCATTTAACTAGAAGATGTGAATAAAGGAAAGAAATATGGCATTTTGTAATTTGTGTGGGTGAAATTATATATGCTGTGACGTTATGGGGATCAGCTCATCTCAAGACACTGTGGTGCTTCAGAAAATGATGCTAAGTTGTGTCATTCTTTTACAGCTTCTAAGACATCTCTCATACTATGAATTGTACTCATCCCAATTGTAGAACAAACATTCTAACAAACGGAAAACCCTAAGAGGCGAAACGTGTCGGGACACGAGGGGTACATTTGATATCATTGAGGGATTTGTTGTCTAATTCATTGGTCTACCTCCCCACGTTGCACAGCGGAAGTGACTAGTATTACTTGTTACATTTAAATGATGCTGTATGCACGATTGAATATATTTGAATATATTGCCGCACTTTAAATACCCTGGCTATCTTCTTTTCTTTGCTTGATTATTTATGCACATCTGGGTGGGCAGCCCAACATACAGAAGGGGTAATAGATTAGCATTCTTTTCGTATATTCTGCTTTAAACAATAGGCTTGTTGATACATACAGATGTGAATGTATTTATTACAATAGGCAAATGTAATAGATAAGTTATATTGTAAGTTCATTGATTTTTAGTTTCACACAGTTTATTGATCTTCATATATTTTTGAAGAAGCCAACAGTTGTCTGAGAAAGCCATTGAATATTGTCAAAGGGCCAATAACTGAAAATAACTGAAGAACTGCTATAAATTGTTGCTGTAATTTTTTGTGGCATGAGCAATTTTCGAGAATCCTTAGCTTTTCGGAGTTCTCATATCTTGTGAGATAATGGTTGGTTTAGCCTTAATATATTTCATACAGCCTTCCACTGAAGACCTTGTTTCTCCAATTTTTTAAAGATCATGCTTGAAAAGACATATTTCCTCAGTAATTATCTCTGACTAGGAAGCAACTGATTGGTAAATGTATGTTCTTTGTACTCAAAGGAGTACAAAGGAGGATAAGGCAGGACTGTATCTGCCACTTTACAAAGAGTTACAACCCACTATCATCAGTATAGCCAATGGGTACCACTACAGGCTTGATTCTGTAGCCTTTCGGCTATAATCCTAGTTTTTTTTCCTACAGTGCTTTAGACAACAAAATGCTGGTGCTATCTGGGATCCGTCAGTAACATTTGATGCCTTCTTCTCAGTGCTTTTTTGCTCTTCTGTCAGCACAAGAAAGTAAGGCAAAGAGGTGTAAGTAGGTTTTAAAAACAATGCATATAAAGGCATATTACTGAATGACAAAAAACTTGTGATCTTATTTACAAATAAAGCACATCTTTTTAAAAAATCTTTTTCTTTCTTTTTTTGGGGGGGTCCCACAGGTTCTGGTGGTTCTGCTGCAATTTAGGCAACAATACTATGTTTGGAACACACAAATGTGTCAGCATAAGCATAACTCCCACCACAGGATTCAAACCAAACCAATACCATAGTATGTGGTTAGAACAGACATTGAATATTCATCCATTTACTGCCATTAAATACTCATTATAATGTTATCCAAGCAATGAACAAAAACACCCACCTCGTATTATTATCCTCTTTTAAATCCAAACATTATAAAAAAAACCTTACAATGTTAACATGATAGTCCACATTGACCTAAGTGGCACTCTCATGAGAAAAGTATGGGTGCTGTCATAGGTTGCCTCTTTCTAAACATGCTATATGAGTTTGACTTTGTAGTAAATTTCATCCAGAGAACAAGTTGTCTGGAAATTAGAATAGGAAATGGTGAGAATCAGTTAATTCTATATTTGTTCTAGATAACTAAGTATATAGCATTACTACTAAACAATCAAATTAACAACATAGATAAAGCTGTTACAAAAGGAATGTCGTAATCACAGACTCTATTATATTTCTAATTTCATAGAACAATTCAGAGAAATGTATAGTGCTTGCACATAATTGCTAAAATCTATACAACTCAAGCTCATGGCCACATGTCATAGAGTTGACCTGTTTGGGTTTTATTTACATTTACCAAAACATTTACAAAAAGTGTATTTGCAGCATGGGTAAACAGGAAAGATGTTAAAAAATCTCAACCTCTCTGCTGCCCATGAATATAATGTTCTTCCATCTTGGCTTCTGTCTTGTAGTGTTACAGTCTTTGAACATCTCTCAGTTCAATTCTAGACCTTTTTAGCTGAACTTGTCTCAGTGTTAGGGCGGAATCTGAATACCACTGAAGTCAATCAGGAAGAAATTCAGAGTGTTAGTTATGGTTTCAGCAGAGTCTACATTAGCCAAATACAACAAAAAGCCACTGTAAGGCCACCAAATGAACATCGTAGATTATAATGGCTCTGTGTCACTGAAAGGTGAGATCAATTTCCCTGTTAATACAAATAGGCATTGTTACTGAAACTACCTTAACATGTTCAGATACATTTGCATTTTTGAGTGGAAAATGAAAAGTTAAAGGAACCACATTGAAATGGCAGCCTTTTTTGAGGGTCATACACCATATGATGAAAGTGACCAGTAGAACACCTGCCAGGCTGCCAGAACCAAACATATATCCTACAGATCCCAGCTTCTCCTCAGACACTCATTGGAGTACTAGGCAATTATAAGCTAGCCCACCCTGAAAAACAATTTCTGTAGCCAACTATTCCTGTTGTTTGGGTAATATTTTGGTCAGTTTCATGATCAGTCAGAATGTGCACAGCAACGCTAATTTGTTGGTTCCAGATTTCTTGGCTAGTCCAGTTACAAAATCAGGTTTAGAAATTGGCTGCCACTACATTCATGGTACATTTTGGATAACCACAGGCATGCCACTGAAAGCCATCATGAATCTAGCCAAACTGTTATGCCAGATTTTTTACATAGCTATAGAACTTTAAATGCAGGGTCAAAGCTGTTTAAGCATCCATGAGGTAGCACAGCCCTGGCAACTTTATAAAAGTTATAGTAACATATGCAAACTGGTTTTGCAACATGTTTAAATCTTGATAGTAAGTATCACATTTTAGATGATCCCTACACAGTTGGAATAACAATATAAGTTTAACAATCCCCTACTCATCAACACCAGAGAAATAATTAATTTTCTATCCATAGTTAGATGCAAAATACAGTCACAAGTACATAAAGTGGTTTTGGCTAATCATTATTTTATAATGGCTTTTGCATTTAGAGTTACTATAAATTAGAAAAGAATGCTTTCTTTAGTGGAAAAACATTTTTAACAAGAGTAAGTGATCCCTCTAGACATGGGGACATTGAAAAGAAAATCTAACTCAAATGGCTTTGTAAATGCTTAACAGCTAATGAATACATTGCATCAAAATGATGTTTAATTGGAATTCTAGCATGTAAAGACACTTGCTGAAAAATTCCCAGGGAGTAAGTTCACCTGCATTTGCTTAAATTAATGATTCTACGCTATTGTATTTTTTTTTACTGTATAGGGAAGTGCTCGTTATTAGACAAAGATGAAATAATACTGCTGAAATTGCTTCGTTTAAAGGCTCTTTTGACAGCTTTTATATGGGTTTCAAATCACAGATTATAGCTTTATGTCTCCTGTCCAGGGGATTTATTAAGAGGAATGATAACCCTGCTGAATAATAGAACAATTCTTTATGTTCCCTTTTCAGTGGGCCCTTATGTTCTCCCTAAGCGTGTATGTCATAATATGTCTTTTATAAGAAGGCTAGAAAGGTTGCAATGGCAACACAGCTTCATAGTAGATAACATTGTCAATGCTGTCAACATGCTGCCAATTCTGTCTTCAATTCCTAAACAGAATTTATATGAAACGAAACATGTATACTATTGCCGATTTATTTAGTTTTCCACAAAAAGCATTCTTTAAATAAAAATGGATTTATCAACAGCTATGCTTCTGATGTCAGTACCCTCATTAGGAAGATTAAAAATTAAGTTGCAAACTATAGTTCCAAATGAAATGGTATTTACATATTGAAAACTCTAAAAAAAGAGGAAAAAAATGGGGGTTTTGGCAAAAATAACTGTGGTATGGTATTTTATGTGTAACGCATACATAAACACAGGTTAGATCACATATAGGTTCTCTCACAAGTCCACATTGCTCCATGGGGATTTTAGGGACCAATTTCTAAATAAAATTCAACTGGCTATTGTCATTATTAAGTAGCAAAAAAAAAAACAGGTTTACAGCTTTATTAGGTCCCGAATCCACATTGCAATCATGGGATTGGAGGGGCTCAATACTAAATAGAGTAGTACTGGTTCTAATGGAAGATAATAGAAGATTTTTACTGGACCAAAATTGTTAGATATTGTGCATGAAATAGGTCTTTGATACCGATGAGTTTCGCCATTAGGCTTCCTCAGTGGTAACAAAAAAACAGTGACAGTAATATTCACATGGACTCAAGATGATAAATACAGGTTGTATTCCCTTGTAGGTGTGTTATATAGCAATGGTTTCCCACCTAGTTTAAGAGGATTGAACTTCGTGCTTATCACTTATAATGGGGGTCGCTGCATTAATGGTGCAATAAATGTAGTAATTTGGCATAAAGGTACAAGATCTTTCTGAAACACAACCATCTATCCTTTAAGTTGTTACTCATCAAAAAACAACAGGGAGGTTAAGTTGTGGGGATTAAGACAATTATGTTATATGATATGTTGATATGTTTGCTGGCAATAAAAGTGCTTTGAAAATGTTTGCTGGCAATAAAAGTGCTTTGAAAATTTTTTAGAAGAGTATTTTCAAAGGGTGGAATGACTATTTTATTATCATGAACATTTCTGCTTTTTAATAAACCATAGTCATGCCACTTTAGAACAGTTTTGCTGTGTATACTATTTATCATCATGCTACTCTACAAGCTGTATGTGAGTCTTGTTATATTTAGGGGATACACATTCTTAGATAGTACAATTATACTACATACTAAAAATTTCCCTTTACTGTGCACAGTTTCACAGAACCTAATCTTATGAATCGAAAAAAAAAACACTGTGTTTAGCAGGAATTTTTTTTTATAATGCTAAAGTTCTAGTCACATACTGACACACGGACATCTTATCAAATGGAACTGAAATATTGCAAAAGAATATGCAAAATATAAGGAGTAGTATTTGAGGTTTTTAATTAGGAAACTTTGCTGCTAGAAGCACTCCACAAAACCTCATGTTATACTATTGGCCTCTTAGGAAGTGTTAGAAATGTATAATGTAACACTAGTAGTACAAAATGTTCCTTCAATTTCAATATGCAACAAATTGGAAATTTGATTCTTTTGAAAATATACATATTACCAGTTTGTATATTAACATCCCCTTGCTTAAAGATTTAGAATATATATTTCAAAATATAAAGCACCTAGATTAAAATTGCTTTGTGAGTTTCCATCAAGTAGCTTTTCATTTTACCTGTAGATTTTTCTATTCACCTTTTGAATCTTTTGATGCTTGAAATATGAAAGCTTTATGTCCAGCTGGATGCTGCTTTTCATTGTATCATTTACTGTGAAAATTCTCTCCTTCAGGCCTTTTACACTTGTCCTGAATATTGGTGGGTGGTCATCTCAAGCACAGCAGGAAATTGTCTTCATTCATACTCAATACTTTAGCAAGAAATTCACCTTCCTGCATTCTCAGTAATGGGCAAGTTGGCAGAAGTTTGACAAACAATCCATTGGACAGATTAACAATTCAAGTTGAAATTCCATATTCAATTAAGTTCCATATTTGAATTGCAGACGGCTATATATCATATGTGTTTTGTGGTTAACTGAAGGCCTTTTAAATAGCCAATAAGGATTTTTTTGGATGAAAAGTCAGCCCCACTATAATCACTAAAAAAAAGAAGGCATGGAGCAGCTGTAGTGTCATTGTATTGACAGCTGCTGAATGGCAAAGGTCGGACTAAGTCGTCACCCTTCAAGTCCAAGTTGAGTCCCAAGTCATTGACACCAAGTCCCAAGTGAAGTCTCAAGTCTTCAAGAATTCCTCCAAGTCGAGTCCCAAGTCAAGTCAGTTCATTTATCCCCATTTGTCCCCATATAGAAACAGAGCTCTGATCCTGTTCTTGAGCACAGGATTGCATTCTAAGTCCATGGATTTCTCCTCTGACAGCTGAAAGAGGAAGGGAGGAAGGCAGTGAGGCTTTTGTTACATAGCCCCCCCCTCCCCTTCAGCTGTTAGAGGAGAAAACTTAGAATGGTGGGCAGGAAGGCAGTGCTACAGAAAACTTACTGCCTTTCTCCCCAATTTTCTTGCATTCTTTTGCAATAGGGGGGGGGGGGGGGGCAGTGTAATAGAAGCCTCACTGCCTTCTTCCTTCCCCCTTCAGCTGTCAGAGGGGAAAACAAGTCACGAGTCGAGCTGCAAGTCGCTGGGGAAAACCCCCAAGTCGACTTTCAAGTCATTCATTAGGTGACTTAAGTCGGAGTTCTAACCTCTGCTGTATGGAAAACTCAATCCTGCTTTGTAACCAGGGGATTTTCTGTATTTACCTTTATTTTGTGGTTGACTTGCGACCACTATCCCATTCATAGGAATCCTTTATAGGAAGCAGGTAACAAATGTGCAGCTCTGATAGGAGCCTATTCTCTATTTTCCTTGCTTTCACTACTGCTACTGTTGAGCTGGAAGAGGAAAAACACCATAGTCACCACGGCTCACCACAAGTCGGAAATGGCACTTAATGAAAGGTTTTGTAACAGCAATATGAAGGCTGATTTTGATGATCTCCTGATTACTTCCTGGTTGTAAATAAATAGTCAGAATGATTTCCAAACGAGTCAGTGCTTCAGAAAGCATTGAGTCACTAGAGATAACATGACAACTAGGTGACTTTTCTTTCTAGAAAGAGCTCCTCCAACCATCAGATTTCTTTCCAGTTGTCTTTTCTATTACCTGTTATGTTTCTGTGTCTAAAGAGTACACGTATACTTGAATATACATGCAAATGTTGTTATTTAGATGATAGATTAAATATTGTTAGCTATTCAGTAAAAATGAACACAGTTAGTTCCTATATAAAGAGCTTTACATTTTTATAATTACTATGTTGCCTATACCAAGATGACAAGAGTTTTGGTGAAAACATGTCACAAACTAAACTCAACAAATAAAACTTATGTCTTTCAATAGCCTTATTTTCTTCCCAATTGTTTATTCAGTATATTTGCTGATTCTAGAAGACATAGTTAATTTTTTAAGATCTAGGTTTGAACTTTGAGAAGCATGCCTGGAATACAAAAACATGTTTGCCATTGGAACTAACTATTACTAATGATAATTGTACAACTTATTTTTTGCAGGAATGTGCAAGGAATAATTATCTGTTTTAAATTGCCAATCTCTGACTGAAAGAGGAAACATTTTTGATTGCATGTTTCAACATATACTAGTTTTAAAACTTGAGCTCTTGAAAATTATTTTAAAAGGTTATAGAAAGTCAGGGTAAAATACATTTAGGCTTGTAACTTTACAGCTAAAGAAAAAGAATGATGTTTAATTTACTAGTCAAATAGGTGTATTAAATGTAAATATAGATCACTAAATCACTGGTCAGCTAAGAAAATGTATTATGTTTTATTGTTAAAATTTATAAATAGGCAGGGGTGTAGTGCGGCGGGCACGGGTGGGAAGGCCATGCCCTAACTTTTTTGGGAATAGGCAAGCGTGCCCTCTCCTATTTTGCAAAGAATTATTTGGTGGTCCGTGGCTCTGGCTGGTCCGCCCCCCAGCAGGATCAGGAGAAGGACCCCGCTGGGGGGGGGGGGGGTGCACTGGCCATGTCTCCTACGGAATTGCAGGCTCAGGGCAGTGGGCAGGTTGTTTCTCCGAACACAAACCTGTTTCTGGTGTCATGACGTCACATGACACATAGGCAAAGGTGAAGTGGGGTGGGCACGTTTACATAACAATGATGCGCATGTGTGCTCACCATAGATAGTACCGTGTCCCCTCTTTTTTTACGACTACACCCGTGTATATAAGCCTTTTGGAAAAAGTGCCCCCCCCCCCTAAAATTTTCAAAAATATCACTATGCATTCATGTAATTTGTTTATAATTTAGGTTAAAAAATTGTGTTATTTTTCTTTCAGAAGTGAACTGGGTGATCCAAAAAACATGGAATGGATTTTTAAATGTTTTGAATCCTGGACCAGATCCATTACAGGTTTGCTGGATCACCCAGCTTCAATGATGAAAGTGTACTCTCTCCAACCTTGGAGAGCTTTCATAAATCAGGGTCAAGGTGTCATTAGAGTTGACACAGAGCAATTTATGTCATAAGAAGACAGGGAGGATATGCAGAAAGGCTTTACAGTGGGAAGGAAAAGGGTTATTGAATTATTCAGTTTCAGTGGATTGTGTAGTTATTTGACTTTTCTCAAATGATAAAGAATGCTCTAGTTGTATACATGCCATGTTTTGTAGCTTGAAGGAAGCAGGTATTATTAAAAAAAGAGGAAAAATTAGGAAAGGGGAGGAATGGGTGGGGACAAGAGTGTCACAACTGTAGGTTGCCAGATTTTTAAATGTCTGCCTGTATATGTTTTAAACATTTGAAAACATCATACATTTTTATTTAGGGCTATCTTGAAGATGTGTGCCATTTGAAAGAATGATTTGTTAGGGAAAGAATGACGTTTAATGCAAGCTCACTAGGGTCAAGGTGCTGGAGATGTGCGCCTTGCCAGATCATTTCAGTTCATAAAAGTTGGGAGAGTACGTCAGCGGTATTTTGTCAAAATACGTCTTTTGTTTTTCTGTTTTAACCATTCAGGGTATTTAAACAAAACGTTTTATTTCAAAAAGTGCAGGTTTTGGTAAACATACAGTGGAAATTAATTGTTAGCTCCTTGGACTGAAGCAATATTGTATTGTCAAACAAACCTCTCAAGAAGCAAGAGCGTGCTAATTGTCCATTGTTCTGATCTGTCCTCCTCCTTTAGACTGAAAGTATTTTAGAATGCAACTGTAGTGCACTGCATTCTAGTCTAACCGCTAGGCCTCTTTCTATTGTGCAGGATTTTACAAGAAGCTCATATTAGAAAAATTTAAAGTAAATTTTAATTTTTTTTTTTTTTTGCACTTTACAGCCACTAGATCTCCTACAAATTATACTTGTTTCTTTGTTTCTTAATTCACTATGTGACTTTCCTAATTTTTATAATTTTTAAATGTAGATATTACATTTCCAAGATGCTCTAGGTGCCAATGTTTACATTTATTGTCATTTTAAGCCCAAAGGTAAAGGGAATAAAGCGGCTTTAGGTGAATCACAAGTAAATGGCACATGGTTGACATAGTCACAGTACATATTATTATAGTCACATATGAAACTAAAGCTGTATATATTTATTTGCAATATCATGTCAGCTCCCAGTAGAACCATACATTCTTCAAGGGTAGCTTTTGTTATTTTGCTAGATATTATGTGTGTTATCACAATGCAGCAATTAAACCTATATCTTGCCTAACAGAAGAACATGTTGTGATATATGTGCTTAGGTTATATTTCTTCCCACAGGAACCTGTAAGACCGAGGACCCCATATGTTAAAAAAAAAAAAACCCTCAAAACATTAATGAGGACCTAAACTCAACATTTTATCTCATAAAAACAAACAACCCTTATTTTTTAAAACAAAAAGGGGTGCAGCGCTTTCCCTTTCAGTTTTGATTGCCTAGGTGATCAAGACTGAATGGGAGTGCAGAGCCTCCCGAGATACCTACGTCATGCATCCTGGGAGGCTGTCGTTGCTCCTTCTGTGTTAATCTCGGACATGCGCATTGGGCATGGCCATTTTTTCTATTAAGGGAAATAGATGCCGATCTCACACAAGCGCAGTAAGATTGTCTTCCTTTCCTTTCCCTTTACAGTGGGCCACATCACCTGATCTCACACCTGCGCAGTGCGAGATCGCGTGAGGTGCCAAGAAGACAGAAGAGAAGACATGAGATGGTGGTGCCTGGCGCTTCCTCAGCATCAGGATGAAGAGGAATTCCAGGATGATGCAGGTCCGGATCGCGGTAAGGACCAGCACCATTGAGGGATCGTCAGGATTAAAGGTAAGTGTCATTTTTTTCTTTTCAGTTTAGTTTCACTTTGATTTAAGAGTTAGGCTTAAAATTCCATCTCTGCACATTTTAAAAACCCCCACCATATACCCAGAGAAATTTGATGTAATCTTCAGCATAGTTCAAGAGTATCAAGCAGAATATGGTGACATATCACATGGAATTAATTACTTTACTTTAACAAATTGCTTTAAAATACTTTAAAATGAAGCCAGGAACCTGCAAGGAAAACACACTTAAAACTAAGAAAACAATATAATCACAAGATAAGACATTTACCCAGACCCATTTACTATAATTATGTATGTGAACAAACTCATGTCAAGGTTACAAAGCATCATGGTAAAAGGGTGATGTAAAGAATCATGACTGTAGTATGACAGAGCTCCCTCCCTCCTTACCCACATAACCCATTTAATAATGACACACTCAATTTGTGGTAAAAAACTTGGCCTTCTGGGCATTTTATTATTGAACAACTGATAACATAGCTTCTACTTTTTACGAGCCATATACTTAAACAATCCCTAACTAATCATGTTGCAGATCCTCAATAGTTCATCAATCATAATATCAATAGATTCCCAAAAATTTAAATGAAAAGGCTAAACCAGCCATTTTTTTATTCAAACCTGAAATTGAAACTCCTTTTTTCACAGTTTGACATATGAAACCCAAAACCAAACA